>NW_027254202.1:155000-267500 GCF_044704955.1 Pristiophorus japonicus
ACTCTGTATCTAACCCCGTGCTGTACCTGCCCTGGGAATGTTTGATGGGACAGTGTAGAGGGAGCTTTACTCTGTATCTAACCCCGTGCTGTACGTGCCCTGGGAGTGTTTGATGGGACAGTGCAGAGGGAGCTTTACTCTGTATCTAACCCCCTGTACCAGCCCTGGGAGTGTTTGATGGGACAGTGCAGAGGGAGCTTTACTCTGTATCTAACCCCCTGTACCTGCCCTGGGAGTGTTTGATGGGACAGTGTAGAGGGAGCTTTACTCTGTATCTAACCCCCTGTACCTGCCCTGGGAGTGTTTGATGGGACAGTGCAGAGGGAGCTTTACTCTGTATCTAACCCGCTGACCCTGCCCTGGGAGTGTTTGATGGGACAGTGTCGAGGGAGCTTTACTCTGTATCTAACCCCCTGTACCTGCCCTGGGAGTGTTTGATGGGACAGTGTAGAGGGAGCTTTACTCTGTATCTAACCCGCTGACCCTGCCCTGGGAGTGTTTGATGGGACAGTGTAGAGGGAGCTTTACTCTGTTTCTAACCCTGTGCTGTACCTGCCCTGGGAGTGTTTGATGGGACAATGTAGAGAGCGAGAGTGAGAGGGGAACAGACAGAGAGTGAAACTGACAGAGAGACAGGGAGACTGAACGAGAGAGCGAGAGAGAGGGACTCTGTATCTAACCCCCTGACCCTGCCCTGGGAGTGTTTGATGGGACAGTGTAGAGGGAGCTTTACTCTGTATCTAACCCCCTGTACCTGCCCTGGGAGTGTTTGATGGGACAGTGTAGAGGGAGCTTTACTCTGTATCTAACCCCCTGTACCTGCCCAGGGAGTGTTTGATGGGACAGTGCAGAGGGAGCTTTACTCTGTATCTAACCCCCTGTACCTGCCCTGGGAGGTTTGATGGGACAGTGCAGAGGGAGATTAAATGCCCAACTCTCTCTGTCCCTCTCGCTTTCTCTCCGTCAGTCTCTCTCTCTGTCTGTTCCTCTCTCTCTCTCTCGCTCTCTGTTTCCGGGTCCCTGTCTCTCTCCATCTCTGTATCTCTGTCCCTTTCTCTCTCTCGCTCTCTCTTTCAGTCTCCCTGTCTCTCTCCCTCTCTGTATCTCTGTTCCTCTCTCTCTCTCTCGCTCTCTCTTTCAGTCTCCCTGTCTCTCTCCCTCTCTGTATCTCTGTCCCTTTCTCTCTCTCGCTCTCTCTTTCAGTCTCCCTGTCTCTCTCCCTCACTGTATCTCTGTTCCTCTCTCTCGCTCTCTGTCAGTCTCTCTGTCTCCCTCTCTCCGTCTTGCTCCCTCACTCTCTCCCTCGCTCCCAATTTCTATCCATCTATCTCTCTTTCACTTTTTCCTCTCTCTGTGCTGCTGTCCATTTCCGATCTCTCTCTTTATTTCCCTTTTCTGTAACACGCTCTCTCTATCCCAAATTCTCTCACTGCTTCTCCCTGTCCACCTCTCTTTTTGTCTCTCCCTGTCTCTCATTCCCATTCTGATGTTTCCTTGATTGAAAAGTACCCTGACATATTGCAGCCTGACTGTTTAAACCCACAGCAAGAAATCACATTTCTGGGACATTTTTGATTTGCTAACCATCCAATTGTGGGTCGGAATGTGTGGGTTAAATCTCGTTTCAACATCTGAAAACTTTGAGTGTTTCAGATTGAGCAGTATATGGGATCAAAGGCTGATTCAGACAATGCTGCTTTGTGGAACGGTGTGATATCTTCACAGGGCAGGACATGGAGAAGTTTTGTTGGTTTGAATAAGGTGTAAATACGATTGTGTCGCCCCCTCACAGATACACAGGATTGAAGCTGTTTACCATCAATGCCCTGAAAGAATGAAATGGTTCAACAAGGTGTGACTGACTTCAAACTCTTCAAACACATGAAGGACCCGGAGACTGGGACCAATACACAAAGCCCCGAGCCCAGACAGGCAAACCAGGTTTGATCACAGATCACTCAGACACGTGTCCTGGTGTAAAATGGTCACCACGCATCTCATGTAAAATGGGTGCTCAATTACACCCAAACTAATCCCACTGCCCCGCTCTCTCCCCATAGTCCTGTATCAATCCCCAAACTAATCCCACTGCCCCGCTCTCTCCCCATAGCCCTGTATCAATCTCCAAACTAATCCCACTGTCCCGCTCTCTCCCCATAGTCCTGTATCAATCTCCAAACTAATCCCACTGTCCCGCTCTCTCCCCATAGTCCTGTATCAATCCCCAAACTAATCCCACTGCCCCGCTCTCTCCCCATAGTCCTGTATCAATCCCCAAACTAATCCCACTGCCCCACTCTCTCCCCATAGTCCTGTATCAATCCCCAAACTAATCCCACTGCCCCGCTCTCTCCCCATAGCCCTGTATCAATCCCCAAACTAATCCCACTGCCCCGCTCTCTCCCCATAGTCCTGTATCAATCCCCAAACTAATCCCACTGTCCCGCTCTCTCCTCATCGCCCTGTATCAATCCCAAACTAATCCCACTGCCCCGCTCTCTCCCCATAGTCCTGTATCTATCCACAAACTAATCCCACTGTCCCGCTCTCTCCCCATAGTCCTGTATCAATCTGCAAACTAATCCCACTGCCCCGCTATCTACTCCTAGTCCTGTATCAATCTCCAAACTAATCCCACTGCCCCGCTCTCTCCCCATAGTCCTGTATCAATCCCAGAATCGATACAGAAAGTGAGACAGACAGAGAGAGAGAGAGACACACACACACACACTCTCTCTCTCCCTCTCTCTCACTGTCTCTCTCTCTCTGACTCTCCCTCTCTCTGTTCCTCTCTTTCACTCTGTCCCTCTCTCTGTCTCGCCCTATTTCTGTCTCAATCTTTCTCTCTCTCTTTCTCTCTCTCTCACTCTGTATCTCTCTTCCTCGCTCTTTCTCTCTCGCTCTCGCTCTCTCTCTCTCTCTCTTTCCCTCTCTCTGTCCTTCTCCCTATCTCTCTCTGTGCCTCTCTCTCTCTGTCCTACAATCTCTATCTCTCTCTCTCTCTCTCTCTCTCTCTCTCTTTCTCTTTCCCTGTGTTTCTCTCTCTCTTTCTGTCTCTCTCCCTCTTTCTCCCTATCCCTCTCTCTCTCTATCCCCCTCTCTCTCTTTCCCTCTCTTTCTCTCTCTGTCTCTCTCTCCTGCATTTTTCCATCTCTCTCTCTCTCTGTCCCTCTCTCTGTCTCCCTCTCTCTCTCTCTATATATATATATATATATAAAACTCTCTGTCTCTAACTCTCTGTCTCTCTGTCTCTCTATCTCTCTCACTCACTCATTTTATCTCTCTGTCTGTCTCTCTCTGTCTCTATCTCTCTGTCTCTCTCTCTCTCTTTATCTGTTTCTCTCTGTCTCTCTCTCTCTCTCTGTGTCTCTGAGTTTCTCTCTCTGTCTCTCCCCTGTCTCTTTCCATCTTTCTCTCTCTCGCTCTGTCTCTCTGTCTCTCTCTCTCTCACTGTCTCTCTCACTCTCTCTCTCTATCACTCTGTCTCTCTTTCTGTCGTCTCTCTCTCTCTCTGTCCCTCTCTCCCTATCTCTCTCTATCCCCCTTTCTCTCTGTCTGTTTCACTCTACCTCTCTCTGACACTCTCTGTCTCTCAGTCACACTCACTCTCTCTGTCTCTCTCTCTGCCTCGTTCTCTCGCTCTGTCTCTCTCTTTAACTTGTTCTCTCTGTCTCTCTCTCTTGCTCTGTCTTTCTCCTTCTCTCTCTGTCTCTCTCTCTCACTCTGTCTCTCTCCTTCTCTCTCTCTCTGTCTCACTCCCTCTCTGTCTCTCTCTTCCTATCTCTCTCTATCCCTCTCTCCCACTCTCCTGTCTCTTTCCATCTCTCTCTTTCTCTCTGTCTCTCTATCTGTCTGTCTCTCTCTCTTTCTCTGTCTCTGTCACTCTCTCTCTCTCTCTCCCTCTCTCTGTCCCTCTCTCTGTCCCTCTCTCTGTCCCTCTCTCTGTGTTTCTCTCTCTGTCTCTCTCCCGTCTCTTTCCATCTCTCTCTCATTCTATCTCCCTCTCTCTTTCTCTCTCTCTGTCTCTCTCTCTCTCTCTGACAGCCTCGCTCTGTCTCTCTCTCTATCTGTTTCTATCTCTCTGTCTCTCGCTCTCTTTCTCTCTCTCTCTATCTCTGTCTCTCTATCTGTCTCTCTCTCTCTGTTTTTCCCTCTCTCTCTCTCTGTCTCTCTCCCTCTCTGTGTGTTTCTCCCTCTCTTTCTCTGTCTCTCCCCCTCTCTCAACATTTGTCTCTCTTCCTATCCCTCTCTCTCTCTATCACTCTCGCTCTCTGTCTCCCTCTCTCCCGCTCCTGTTTCGTTCCATCTCTTGCTCTCTCTTTCTTTCTCTCTGTCTCTCTCTCTCTCTCTGTCTCATTCACTCCCTATCTCTCTCTCTCTGTCTCTCTCTCTATCCCTCTCTCTCTATCCCTCTCTCTCACTTCCTCTCTCTCACTCCCTCCCTCTCTCTCTCTCTCTCTCTCGGTGTCTCCGAGTTTCTCTCTGTCTCTCTGTATCTCTCTCCTGTCTCTTTTCATCTCTTTCTCTCTCTCGGTCTCTCTTTCTCTCTCACTGTCTCTCTCTCTCTGTCCCTCCCTCTGTTCCCCGCTCTCTCTCTCTGTCTCTCTCACTATTTCTGTCTCTCTCTCTCTCTCACTCTCCTTATCTCTCTCTATCCCTCTCTCTCTGTCTGTCTGTCTCTCTCCCCCTCTCTCTGACACTCTCTGCCTCTCTCTCTCTCTCTGTCACACTCACTCTCTCTGTCTCTCTCTCTCTCCCTCTCTGTCTTTCTTTGTCTTTCTTTCTCTCTCTGTCTCTCTCTCTCTCTCTCCCTTTCTGTCTCTCACTCTGTGTGTGTGTCTCGCTCTCCCTCTCTGACCCTCTCTGTCTCTCTCTCTCTGACTCTATCTGTCTCTCTCTCTCTCTTCCTCTCTGTCTCTCTCTCAGTCTCTCTCTCCCTGTCTAAGTGTCTCTCCCTCTCTGTCTCTCTCTGTCTGTATGTCTATCAATCCCTAAACTAATCCCACTGCCCTGCTCTCTCCGCATAGTCCTGTATCAATCCCTAAACTAATCCCACTGCCCCGCTCTCTCCCCATAGTCCTGTATCAATCCCTAAACTAATCCCACTGCCCTGCTCTCTCCCCATAGTCCTGTATCAATCCCTAAACTAATCCCACTGCCCCGCTCTCTCCCCATAGTCCTGTATCAATCCCTAAACTAATCCCACTGCCTCGCTCTCTCCCCATAGCCCTGCATCAATCCCTAAACTAATCCCAATGCCCCGCTCTCTCCCCATAGCCCTGTATCATTCCCCAAAATAATCCCACTGCCCCACTCTCTCCCCATAGTCCTGTATCAATCCCCAAACTAATCCCACTGCCCCTCTCTCCCCATAGTCCTGTATCAATCTCCAAACTAATCCCACTGCCCCGCTCTCTCCCCATAGTCCTGTATCAATCCCAGAATCGATAAAGAAAGTGAGACAGACAGAGAGAGAGAGAGACACACACACACACACACTCTTTCTCTCCCTCTCACTCTCTCTCACTGTCTCTCTCTCTGTCTCTCTCACTCTCCCTCTCTCTGTTCCTCTCTTTCACTCTGTCCCTCTCTCTGTCTCGCCCTATTTCTGTCTCACTCTCTCTCTCTCTCTTTCTCTCTCTCTCACTCTGTATCTCTCTTCCTCGCTCTTTCTCTCTCTCTGTCCCTCTCGCTCTCTCTCTCTCTCTCTTTCCCTCTCTCTGTCCTTCTCCCTATCTCTCTCTGTGCCTCTCTCTCTCTGTCCTACAATCTCTATCTCTCTGTCTGTCTCTCTCTCTCTCTCTCTCTCTCTCTTTCTGTCTCTCTCCCTCTTTCTCCCTATCCCTCTCTCTCTCTATCCTCCTCTCTTTCTATCCCTCTCTTTCTCTCTCTGTCTCTCTCTCCTGCATTTTACCATCTCTCTCTCTCTCTGTCCCTCTCTCTGTCTCCCTCTCTATATATATATATATATAACTCTCTGTCTCTATCTCTCTCTCTCTATCTCTCTCACTCTCTCATTTTCTCACTCTCTGTCTATCTCTCTCTGTCTCTAACTCTCTGTCTCTCTGTCTCTCTCTCTCTCTATCTCTCGCACTCACTCATTTTCTCTCTCTGTCTGTCTCTCTCTGTCTCTATCTCTCTGTCTCTCTCTCTCTTTATCTGTTTCTCTCTGTCTCTCTCTCTCTCTCTCTGTCTCTGAGTTTCTCTCTCTGTCTCTCCCCTGTCTCTTTCCATCTTTCTCTCTCTCGTTCTGTCTCTCTGTCTCTCTCTCTGTCTCTCTCTCTCTCACTGTCTCTCTCACTCTCTCTCTCTATCTCTCTGTCTCTCTTTCTGTCGTCTCTCTCTCTCTGTCCCTCTCTCCCTATCTCTCTCTATCCCCCTTTCTCTCTGTCTGTTTCACTCTACCTCTCTCTGACACTCTCTGTCTCTCAGTCACACTCACTCTCTCTGTCTCTCTCTCTGCCTCGTTCTCTCGCTCTGTCTCTCTCTTTAACTTGTTCTCTCTGTCTCTCTCTCTCGCTCTGTCTTTCTCCTTCTCTCTCTCTCTGTCTCACTCCCTCTCTGTCTCTCTCTTCCCCTCTCTCCCACTCTCCTGTCTCTTTCCATCTCTCTCTTTCTCTGTCTCTCTATCTTTCTCTGTCACTCTCTCTTTCTCTGTTTCTGTCACTCTCTCCCTCTCTCTGTCCCTCTCTCTGTCCCTCTCCCTCTCTCTCTCCTGTCTCTTTCCATCTCTCTCTCATTCTATCTCCCTCTCTCTTTCTCTCTCTCTGTCTCTCTCTCACTGACAGCCTCGCTCTGTCTCTCTCTCTCTCTATCTGTTTCTATCTCTCTGTCTCTCGCTCTCTTTCTCTGTCTCTCTATCTCTGTCTCTCTATCTGTCTCTCTCTCTCTGTCTCTCTCTTCCTATCTCTCTATCCCTCTCTCCCACTCTCCTGTCTCTTTCCATCTCTCTCTTTCTGTCTCTCCATCTGTCTGTCTCTCTCTCTTTCTCTGTTTCTGTCACTCTCTCTCTCTCCCTCTCTCTGTCCCTCTCTCTGTGTTTCTCTCTCTGTCTCTCTGTCTCTCTCTCTCCTGTCTCTTTCCATCTCTCTCTCATTCTATCTCCCTCTCTCTTTCTCTCTCTCTGTCTCTCTCTCACTGACAGCCTCGCTCTGTCTCTCTCTCTCTCTATCTGTTTCTATCTCTCTGTCTCTCGCTCTCTTTCTCTGTCTCTCTATCTCTCTCTCTCTATCTGTTTCTATCTCTCTGTCTCTCGCTCTCTCTCTCTCTCTATCTCTGTCTCTCTATCTGTCTCTCTCTCTCTGTTTCTCCCTCTCTCTCTCTCTGTCTCTCTCCCTCTCTCTGTGTTTCTCCCTCTCTTTCTCTGTCTCTCCCCCTCTCTCAACATCCGTCTCTCTTCCTATCCCTCTCTCAACATCCGTCTCTCTTCCTATCCCTCTCTCTCTCTATCACTCTCGCTCTCTGTCTCCCTGTCTCTCTCTCTCCTGTTTCGTTCCATGTCTTGCTCTCTCTTTCTTTCTCTCTGTCCCCCCCACGCTCTCTCTCTCTCTGTCTCTCTCTCTCTCTCTCTCTCTCTCTCTGTCTCTCTGTATCTCTCTCCTGTCTCTTTTCATCTCTTTCTCTCTCTCGGTCTCTCTTTCTCTCTCACTGTCTCTCTCTCTCTGTCCCTCCCTCTGTTCCCCGCTCTCTCTCTCTGTCTCTCTCACTATTTCTGTCTCTCTCTCTCTCTCACTCTCCCTATCTCTCTCTATCCCTCTCTCTCTCTCTGTCTGTCTCTCTCCCCCTCTCTCTGACACTCTCTGCCTCTCTCTCTCTCTCCCTCTCTGTCTTTCTTTCTCTCTCTGACTCTCTCTGTCTCTCTCTCTCTCTCCCTCCCTTTCTGTCTCTCACTCTCTGTGTGTGTCTCGCTCTCTCTCTCTGACCCTCTCTGTCTCTCTCTCTCTGACTCTATCTGTCTCTCTCTCTCTCTTCCTCTCTGTCTCTCTCTCAGTCTCTCTCTCCCTGTCTAAGTGTCACTCCCTCTCTGTCTCTCTCTGTCTGTATGTCTATCAATCCCTAAACTAATCCCACTGCCCCGCTCTCTCCCCAAAGTCCTGTATCAATCTCCAAACTAATCCCACTGCCCCGCTCTCTCCCCATCGTCCTGTATCAATCCCCAAACTAATCCCACTGCCCCGCTCTCTCCCCATAGTCCTGTATCAATCCCCAAACTAATCCCACTGCCCCGCTCTTTCCCCATAGTCCTGTATCAACCCCCAAACTAATCCCACTGCACCGCTCTCTCCCCATAGTCCTGTATCAATTCCCAAACTAATCCCACTGCCCCGCTCTCTCCCTATAGTCGTGTATCAATCCCAAACTAATCCCACTGCCCCGCTCTCTCCCCATAGTCCTGTATCAATCCCCAAACTAACCCCACTGCCCCGCTCTCTCCCCATAGTCCTGTATCAATCTCCAAACTAATCTCACTGCCCCGCTCTCTCCCCATAGTCCTGTATCAATCCCCAAACTAATCCCACTGCCCCGCTCTCTCCCCATAGTCCTGTATCAATCTCCAAACTAATCCCACTGCCCCGCTCTCTCCCCATAGTCCTGTATCAATCTCCAAACTAATCCCACTGCCCCGCTCTCTCCCCATAGTCCTTTATAAATCCGCAAATTAATCCCACTGCCCCGCTCTCTCCCCATAGTCCTGGATCAATCCCCAAACTAATCCCACTGCCCCGCTCTCTCCCCATAGCCCTGTATCAATCCCCAAACTAATTCCACTGCCCCGCTCTCTCCCCATAGTCCTGTATCAATCCCCAAACTAATCCCACTGCCCCGCTCTCTCCCCATAGTCCTTGATCAATCCCCAAACTAATCCCACTGCCCTGCTCTCTCCCCATAGTCCTGTATCAATCTCCAAACTAATCCCACTGCCCTGCTCTCTCCTCATAGTCTTGTTTCAATCCCCAAACTAATCCCACTGCCCCGCTCTCTCCCCATAGTCCTGGATCAATCCCCAAACTAATCCCATTGCCCTGCTCTCTCCCCATAGTCCTGTATCAATCCCCAAACTAATCCCACTGCCCCGCTCTCTCCGAATAGCCCTGTATCAATCCCCAAACTAATCCAACTGCCCCGCTCTCTCCTCATTGTCCTGTATCAATCCCCAAACTAATCCCACTGTCCCGCTCTCTCCGCATAGCCCTGTATCAATCCCCAAACTAATCCCACTGGCCCGCTCTCTCCCCATAGCCCTGTATCAATCCCCAAACTAATCCCACTGCCGCGCTCTCTCCCCATAGCCCTGTATCAATCCCTAAACTACTCCCACTGTCCCGCTCTCTCCCCAAAGTCCTGTATCAATCCCCAAACTAATCCCACTGGCCCGCTCTCTCCCCATAGCCCTGTATCAATCCCCAAACTAATCCCACTGCCGCGCTCTCTCCCCATAGTCCTGTATCAATCCCTAAACTACTCCCACTGTCCCGCTCTCTCCCCAAAGTCCTGTATCAATCCCCAAACTAATCCCACTGCCCCGCTCTCTCCCCATAGTCCTGTATCAATCCCCAAACTAATCCCACTGCCCCGCTCTCTCCCCATAGTCCTGTATCAATCCCCAAACAAATCCCACTGCCCCGCTCTCTCCCCATAGTCCTGCATTCATCCCGGAATCTATACAGAAAGTGAGACAGACAGAGAGAGAGAGAGACACACACATGCACACTCTCTCTCTCTCTCCCTCTCGCTCTCACTCACTGTATCTCTCTCTCTGTCTCTCTCACTCTCCCTCTCTCTGTTCCTCTCTTTCACTCTGTCCCTCTCTCTGTCTCGCCCTATTTCTGTCTCTCTCTCTGTCTCTCTCTCTCACTCTGTATCTCTCTCTCTCTCTCTCTTTCTCTCTCTCTGTCCCTCTCTCTGTTCCTCTCGCTCTCTCTTCTCTCACTCTGTATCTCTCTCTCTCTCTTTCTCTCTCTCTGTTCCTCTCGCTCTCTCTCTATCTCTCTCCCTCTCTCTTTCCCTCTCTCTGTCCTTCTCCCTATCTCCCTCTCTCTCTCCGTGCCTCTCTCTCTCTCTTTCCTACAATCTCTATCTCTCTGTCTCTCTCTCTCTCTCTTTCCCTGTGTTTCTCTCTCTCTTTCTGTCTCTCTCCCTCTTTCTCCCTATCCCTCTCTCTCTCTATCCCCCTCTCTCTCTATGTCTCTCTCTCCTGCAATTTTCCATCACTATCTCTCTCTGTCCCTCTCTCTGTCTCCCTCTCTCTCTTTCTCCGTTTCTTGCTCTCTCTCTCTGTCTCTCTCACTCACTCATTTTCTCACTCTCTGTCTATCTCTCTCTGTCTCTAACTCTCTGTCTCTCTCTCTCTCTTTCTCCGTTTCTTGCTCTCTCTCTCTGTCTCTCTCACTCACTCATTTTTTCTCTCTCTGTCTGTCTCTCTCTTTCTCTATCTCTCTCTATCTCTTTATCTGTTTCTTGCTCTATCTCCCTGTCTCTCTCTCTCTCTCTCTCTTTATCTGTTTCTCGCTCTCTCTCTCTGTCTCTCTCTGTCTCTCTCTCTCTCTGTGTCTCTGAGTTTCTCTCTCTGTCTCTCTCCTGTCTCTTTCCATCTTTCTCTCTCTCGCTCTGTCTCTCTGTCTCTCTCTCTATCTCTCTCTCTCACTGTCTCTCTCACTCTCTCTCTCTATCTATCTGTCTCTCTTTCTGTCATCTCTCTCTCTCTGTCCCTCTCTCCCTATCTCTCTCTGTCTGTTTCACTCTATCTCTCTCTGACACTCTCTGTCTCTCTCTGTCTCTCAGTCACAATCACTCTCTCTGTCTCTCTCTCTGCCTCGTTCTCTCGCTCTGTCTCTCTCTCTGACTTGTTCTCTCTGTCTCTCCCTCTCTCGCTCTGTCTTTCTCCTTCTCTCTCTGTCTCTCTATCTCGCTCTGTCTCTCTCCTTCTCTCTCTCTCTGTCTCACTCCCTCTCTGTCTCTCTCTTCCTATCTCTCTCTATCCCTCTCTCCCACTCTCCTGTCTCTTTCCATCTCTCTTTTTCTCTCTGTCTCTCTATCTGTCTGTCTCTCTCTCTTTCTCTGTCTCTGTCACTCTCTCTCTCTCCCTCTCTCTGTCCCTCTCTCTGTATTTCTCTCTCTGTTTCTCTCCCTCTCTCTCTCCTGTCTCTTTCCATCTCTCTCTCATTCTATCTCCCTCTCTCTTTCTCTCTCTTTGTCTCTCTCTCTCTGACAGCCTCGCTCTGTCTCTCTCTCTCTCTCTATCTATTTCTATCTCTCTGTCTCTCGCTCTCTTTCTCTCTCTCTCTATCTCTGTCTCTCTATCTGTCTCTCTCTCTCTCTGTCTCTCTCTCTCTCTGTCTCTCTCTCTCTCTGTCTCTCTGAGTTTCTCTCTGTCTCTCTGTATCTCTCTCATGTCTCTTTCCATCTCTTTCTCTCTCTCGGTCTCTCTTTCTCTCTCACTGTCTCTCTCTCTCTGTCCCTCCCTCAGTTCCCCGCTCTCTCTCTCTGTCTCTCTCACTATTTCTGTCTCTCACTCTCTTTCACTCTCCCTATCTCTCTCTATCCCTCTCTCTCTGTCTGTCTGTCTCTCTCCCCCTCTCTCTTGACACTCTCTGCCTCTCTCTCTCTCTCTGTCACACTCACTCTCTCTGTCTCTCTCTCTCTCTCTCTCACTCTCTGTGTGTGTCTCGCTCTCTCTCTCTGACCCTCTCTGTCTCTCTCTCTCTGACTCTATCTGTCTCTCTCTCTCTCTTCCCCTCTGTCTCTCTCTCAGTCTCTCTCTCGCTGTCTAAGTTTCTCTCCCTCTCTGTCTCTCTCTGTATGTCTATCAATCCCGAAACTAATCCCACTGCCCCGCTCTCTCCCCATACCCCTGTACCAATCCCCAAACTAATCCCACTGCCCCGCTCTCTCCCCGTAGTCCTGTATCAATCCCCAAACTAATCCCACTACCCAACTCTCTCCCCATAGTCCTGTATCAATCCCAAACTAATCCCACTGCCCCGCTCTCTCCTCATAGTCCTGTATCAATCCCCAAACTAATCCCACTACCCAACTCTCTCCCCATAGTCCTGTATCAATCCCAAACTAATCCCACTGCCCCGCTCTCTCCTCATAGTCCTGTATCAATCCCCAAACTAATCCCAATGCCCCGCTCTCTCCCCATAGTCCTGTATCAATCCCCAAACTAATCCCACTGCCCCGCTCTCTCCTCATAGCCCTGGATCAATCCCTAAACTAATCCCACTGCCCCGCTCTCTCCCCATAGCCCTGTATTAATCCCCAAACTAATCCCACTGCCCCGCTCTCTCCTCATAGTCCTGTATCAATCCCCAAACTAATCCCACTGCCCCGCTCTCTCCCCATAGTCCTGTATCAATCCCCAAACTAATCCCACTGCCCCGCTCTCTCCCCATAGTCCTGTATCAATCCCCAAACTAATCCCACTGCCCCGCTCTCTCCCCATAGTCCTGTATCAATCCCCAAACTAATCCCACTGCCCCGCTCTCTCCCCATAGTCCTGTATCAATCCCCAAACAAATCCCAATGCCCCGCTCTCTCCCCATAGTCCTGTATCAATCCCCAAATTAATCCGACTGCCCCGCTCTCTCCCCATAGTCCTGTATCAATCCCCAAACTAATCCCATTGCCCCGCTCTCTCCCCATAGTCCTGAATCAATCCCCAAACTAATCCCACTGCCCCGCTCTCTCCCCATAGTCCTGTATCAATCCCCAAACTAATCCCACTGCCCCGCTCTCTCCCCATAGTCCTGTATCAATCCCCAAACTAATCCCACTGCCCCTCTCTCCCCATAGTCCTGTATCAATCCCCAAACTACTCCCACTGTCCCGCTCTCTCCCCACAGTCCTGTATCAATCCCCAAACTAATCCCACTGCCCCGCTCTCTCCCCATAGCCCTGTATCAATCCCCAAACTAATCCCACTGTCCCGCTCTCTCCCCATAGTCCTGTATCAATCCCAGAATCGATACAGAAAGTGAGACAGACAGAGAGAGAGAGAGAGACACACACACACACACTCTCTCTCTCCCTCTCACTCTCTCTCACTGTCTCTCTCTCTGTCTCTCTCACTCTCCCTCTCTCTGTTCCTCTCTTTCACTCTGTCCCTCTCTCTGTCTCGCCCTATTTCTGTCTCACTCTCTCTCTCTCTCTCTCTTTCTCTCTCTCTCACTCTATCTCTCTTCCTCGCTCTTTCTCTCTCTCTGTCCCTCTCGCTCTCTCTCTCTCCCTCTCTCTTTCCCTCTCTCTGTCCTTCTCCCTATCTCTCTCTGTGCCTCTCTCTCTCTGTCCTACAATCTCTATCTCTCTGTCTCTCTCTCTCTCTCTCTCTCTTTCCCTGTGTTTCTCTCTCTCTTTCTGTCTCTCTCCCTCTTTCTCCCTATCCCTCTCTCTCTCTATCCCTCTCTCTCTCTATCCCTCTCTCTCTCTCTCTGTCTCTCTCTCCTGCATTTTTCCATCTCTCTCTCTCTCTGTCCCTCTCTCTGTCTCCCTCTCTCTATATATATATATATATAACTCTCTGTCTCTATCTCTCTCTCTCCCTCTCTTTCTCTCTCTGTCTCTCTCTCCTGCATTTTTCCATCACTCTCTCTCTCTGTCCCTCTCTCTGTCTCCCTCTCTCTCTCTATATATATATATATATATATATATAACTCTCTGTCACTATCTCTCTCTCTCTATCTCTCTCACTCTCTCATTTTCTCACTCTCTGTCTATCTCTCTCTGTCTCTAACTCTCTGTCTCTCTTTCTCCGTTTCTTGCTCTCTCTCTCTGTCTCTCTGTCTCTCTCACTCACTTATTTTCTCTCTCTGTCTGTCTCTCTCTGTCTCTATCTCTCTGTCTCTCTCTCTCTCTTTATCTGTTTCTCTCTATCTCTGTCTGTCTCTCTCTCTCTCTGTGTCTCTGAGTTTCTCTCTCTGTCTCTCCCCTGTCTCTTTCCATCTTTCTCTCTCTCGCTCTGTCTCTCTGTCTCTCTCTCTCTCACTGTCTCTCTCTATCTCTCTGTCTCTCTTTCTGTCGTCTCTCTCTCTCTGTCCCTCTCTCCCTATCTCTCTCTATCCCCCTTTCTCTCTGTCTGTTTCACTCTACCTCTCTCTGACACTCTCTGTCTCTCTCTGTCTCTCAGTCACACTCACTCTCTCTGTCTCTCTCTCTGCCTCCTTCTCTCGCTCTGTCTCTCTCTTTAACTTGTTCTCTCTGTCTCTCTCTCTCGCTCTGTCTTTCTCCTTCTCTCTCTGACTCTCTCTCTCGCTCTGTCTCTCTCCTTCTCTCTCTCTCTGTCTCACTCCCTCTCTGTCTCTCTCTTCCCCTCTCTCCCACTCTCCTGTCTCTTTCCATCTCTCTCTTTCTCTATCTCTCTATCTGTCTGTCTCTCTCTCTTTCTCTGTCACTCTCTCTCTCTCTCCCTCTCTCTGTCCCTCTCTCTGTCCCTCTCTCTGTGTTTCTCTCTCTGTCTCTCTCCCTCTCTCTCTCCTGTCTCTTTCCATCTCTCTCTCATTCTATCTCCCTCTCTCTTTCTCTCTCTCTGTCTCTCTCTTTCTGACAGCCTCGCTCTGTCTCTCTCTCTCTCTATCTGTTTCTATCTCTCTGTCTCTCGCTCTCTTTCTCTCTCTCTCTATCTCTGTCTCTCTATCTGTCTCTCTCTCTCTGTTTCTCCCTCTCTCTCTCTCTGTCTCTCTCCCTCTCTCTGTGTTTCTCCCTCTCTTTCTCTGTCTCTCCCCCTCTCTCAACATCCGTCTCTCCTCCTATCCCTCTCTCTCTCTATCACTCTCGCTCTCTGTCTCCCTAAATCTCTCTCTCCTGTTTCGTTCCATCTCTTGCTCTCTCTTTCTTTCTCTCTGTCCCCCCACACGCTCTCTCTCTCTCTGTATCTCTATCTCTCTCTGTCTTTCTCTCTGTCTGTCTCTCTCTCTCTCTCTGTCTCATTCACTCCCTATCTCTCTCTCTCTGTCTCTCTGTCTATCTCTCTCTCTGTCTCTCTCTCTATCCCTCTCTCTCTATCCCTCTCTCTCACTCCCTCTCTCTCTCTCTGTCTCTCTC
Organism: Pristiophorus japonicus; assembly: GCF_044704955.1. Classification (NCBI taxonomy): domain Eukaryota; kingdom Metazoa; phylum Chordata; class Chondrichthyes; family Pristiophoridae; genus Pristiophorus; species Pristiophorus japonicus. Next base: position 170,040 of record NW_027254202.1, read on the forward strand.
TCTCTGTGTCTCCGAGTTTCTCTCTGTCTCTCTTTATCTCTCTCCTGTCTCTTTTCATCTCTTTCTCTCTCTCCTCTCGGTCTCTCTCACTGTCTCTCTCTCTCTGTCCCTCCCTCTGTTCCCCGCTCTCTCTCTCTGTCTCTCTCACTATTTCTGTCTCTCTCTCTCACTCTCCCCATCTCTCTCTATCCCTCTCTCTCTGTCTGTCTGTCTCTCTCCCCCTCTCTCTGACACTCTCTGCCTCTCTCTCTCTCTCTGTCACACTCACTCTCTCTGTCTGTCTCGCTCTCTCTCTCTGACCCTCTCTGTCTCTCTGTCTCTCTCTCTCTGACTCTATCTGTCTCTCTCTCTCTCTTCCTCTCTGTCTCTCTCTCGGTCTCTCTCTCCCTGTCTAAGTGTCTGTCCATCTCTGTCTCTCTCTGTCTGTATGTCTATCAATCCCTAAACTAATCCCACTGCCCCGCTCTCTCCCCATAGCCCTGCATCAATCCCTAAACTAATCCCAATGCCCCGCTCTCTCCCCATAGCCCTGTATCATTCCCCAAAATAATCCCACTGCCCCACTCTCTCCCCATAGTCCTGTATCAATCCCCAAACTAATCCCACTGCCCCGCTCTCTCCCCATAGTCCTGTATCAATCTCCAAACTAATCCCACTGCCCCGCACTCTCCCCATAATCCTGTATCAATCCCCAAACTAATCCCACTGCCCCGCTCACTCCCCATAGTCCTGTATCAATCCCAAAACTAATCCCACTGCCCCGCTCTTTCCCCATAGTCCTGTATCAATCCCCAAACTAATCCCACTGCCCCGCTCTCTCCCCATAGCCCTGTATCAATCTCCAAACTAATCCCACTGCCCCGCTCTCTCCCCATAGTCCTGTATCAATCCCCAAACTAATCCCACTGCCCCGCTCTCTCCCCATAGCCCTGTATCAATCTCCAAACTAATCCCACTGCCCCTGCTCTCTCCCCATAGTCCTGTATCAATCCCCAAACTAATCCCACTGCCCCGCTCTCTCCCCATAGTCCTGTATCAATCCCCAAACTAATCCCACTGCCCCGCTCTCTCCCCATAGTCCTGTATCAATCCCCAAACTAATCCCACTGCCCCGCTCTCTCCCCATAGTCCTGTATCAATCCCAGAATCGATACAGAAAGTGAGACAGACAGAGAGAGAGAGAGACACACACACACACTCTCTCTCTCCCTCTCACTCTCTCTCACTGTCTCTCTCTCTGTCTCTCTCACTCTCCCTCTCTCTGTTCCTCTCTTTCACTCTGTCCCTCTCTCTGTCTCGCGCTATTTCTGTCTCACTCTCTCTCTCTCTCTCTTTCTCTCTCTCTCACTCTGTATCTCTCTTCCTCGCTCTTTTTCTCTCTATGTCCCTCTCGCACTCTCTCTCTCTCTCTCCCTCTCTCTTTCCCTCTCTCTGTCCTTCTCCCTATCTCTCTCTGTGCCTCTCTCTCTCTGTCCTACAATCTCTATCTCTCTGTCTCTCTCTCTCTCTCTCTCTTTCCCTGTGTTTCTCTCTCTCTTTCTGTCTCTCTCCCTCTTTCTCCCTATCCCTCTCTCTCTCTATCCCTCTCTCTCTCTATCCCTCTCTTTCTCTCTCTCTCTCTCCTGCATTTTTCCATCTCTCTCTCTCTCTGTTCCTCTCTCTGTCTCCCTCTCTCTATATATATATATAACTCTCTGTCTCTATCTCTCTCTCTCTATCTCTCTCACTCTCTCATTTTCTCACTCTCTGTCTATCTCTCTCTGTCTCTAACTCTCTGTCTCTCTGTCTCTCTCTCTCTCTTTCTCCGTTTCTTGCTCTCTCTCTCTGTCTCTCTGTCTCTCTCACTCACTCATTTTCTCTCTCTGTCTGTCTCTCTCTGTCTCTATCTCTCTCTCTTTATCTGTTTCTCTCTGTCTCTGTCTGTCTCTCTCTCTCTCTGTGTCTCTGAGTTTCTCTCTCTGTCTCTCCCCTGTCTCTTTCCATCTTTCTCTCTCTCGCTCTGTCTCTCTGTCTCTCTCTCTCTCACTGTCTCTCTCTATCTCTCTGTCTCTCTTTCTGTCGTCTCTCTCTCTCTGTCCCTCTCTCCCTATCTCTCTCTATCCCCCTTTCTCTCTGTCTGTTTCACTCTACCTCTCTCTGACACTCTCTGTCTCTCTCTGTCTCTCAGTCACACTCACTCTCTCTGTCTCTCTCACTGCCTCGTTCTCTCGCTCTGTCTCTCTCTTTAACTTGTTCTCTCTGTCTCACTCTCTCGCTCTGTCTTTCTCCTTCTCTCTCTGTCTCTCTCTCTCGATCTGTCTCTCTCCTTCTCTCTCTCTCTGTCTCACTCCCTCTCTGTCTCTCTCTTCTCCTCTCTCCCACTCTCCTGTCTCTTTCCATCTCTCTCTTTCTTTGTCTCTCTATCTGTCTGTCTCTCTCTCTTTCTCTGTCACTCTCTCTCTCTCTCCCTCTCTCTGTCCCTCTCTCTGTGTTTCTCTCTCTGTCTCTCTCCCTCTCTCTCTCCTGTCTCTTTCCATCTCTCTCTCATTCTATCTCCCTCTCTCTTTCTCTCTCTCTTTCTCTCTCTCTCTGACAGCCTCGCTCTGTCTCTCTCTCTCTCTATCTGTTTCTATCTCTCTGTCTCTCGCTCTCTTTCTCTCTCTCTCTATCTCTGTCTCTCTCTCTCTGTTTCTCCCTCTCTCTCTCTCTGTCTCTCTCCCTCTCTCTGTGTTTCTCCCTCTCTTTCTCTGTCTCTCCCCCTCTCTCAACATCCGTCTCTCTTCCTATCCCTCTCTCTCTCTATCACTCTCGCTCTCTGTCTCCCTCTCTCTCTCTCTCTCCTGTTTCGTTCCATCTCTTGCTCTCTCTTTCTTTCTCTCTGTCCCCCCCACGCTCTCTCTCTCTCTGTCTCTCTCTCTCTCTCTCTCTCTGTCTCTCTCTCTATCCCTCTCTCTCTCTCTCTCTCTCTCTCTCTGTCTCTCTGTATCTCTCTCCTGTCTCTTTTCATCTCTTTCTCTCTCTCGGTCTCTCTTTCTCTCTCACTGTCTCTCTCTCTCTGTCCCTCCCTCTGTTCCCCGCTCTCTCTCTCTGTCTCTCTCACTATTTCTGTTCTCTCTCTCTCTCACTCTCCCTATCTCTCTCTATCCCTCTCTCTCTGTCTGTCTGTCTCTCTCCCCCTCTCTCTGACACTCTCTGCCTCTCTCTCTCTCTCCCTCTCTGTCTTTCTTTCTCTCTCTGACTCTCTCTGTCTCTCTCTCTCCCTTTCTGTCTTTCACTCTCTGTGTGTGTCTCGCTCTCTCTCTCTGACCCTCTCTGTCTCTCTGTCTCTCTCTCTCTGACTCTATCTGTCTCTCTCTCTCTCTTCCTCTCTGTCTCTCTCTCAGTCTCTCTCTCCCTGTCTAAGTGTCTCTCCCTCTCTGTCTCTCTCTGTCTGTATGTCTATCAATCCCTAAACTAATCCCACTGCCCCACTCTCTCCCCATAGTCCTGTATCAATCCCTAAACTAATCCCACTGCCCCGCTCTCTCCCCATAGTCCTGTATCAATCCCCAAACTAATCCCACTGCCCCGCTCTCTCCCCATAGTCGTGTATCAATCCCAAACTAATCCCACTGCCCCGCTCTCTCCCCATAGTCCGGTATCAATCTCCAAACTAATCCCACTGCCCCGCTCTCTCCCCATAGTCCTGTATCAATCCCCAAACTAATCCCACTGCCCCGCTCTCTCCCCATAGTCCTGGATCAATCCCTAAACTAATCCCACTGCCCCGCTCTCTCCCCATAGCCCTGTATCAATCCCCAAACTAATCCCACTGCCCCGCTCTCTCCCCATAGTCCTGTATCAATCCCAGAATCGATACAGAAAGTGAGACAGACAGAGAGAGAGAGAGACACACACACACTCTCTCTCTCCCTCTTGCTCTCTCTCACTGTCTCTTTCTCTGTCTCTCTCACTCTCTCTGATCCTCTCTTTCACTCTGTCCCTCTCTCTGTCTCGCCCTATTTCTGTCTCTCTCTCTCTCTCTCTCTCTCTCTGTCTCTCTCTCACTCTGTATCTCTCTTTCCCGCTCTTTCTCTCTCTCTGTCCCTCTCGCTCTCTCTCTGTCTCTCTCCCTCTCTCTTTCCCTCTCTCTGTCCTTCTCCCTATCTCCCTCTCTCTCTCTGTGCCTCTCTCTCTCTCTGTCCTACAATCTCTATCTCTCTGTCTCTCTCTCTCTCTCTCTTTCCCTGTGTTTCTCTCTCTCTTTCTTTCTCTCTCCCTCTTTCTCCCTATCCCTCTCTCTCTCTATCCCCCTCTCTGTCTATCCCTCTCTTTCTCTCTCTCCTGCATTTTTCCATCACTCTCTCTCTCTGTCCCTCTCTCTGTCTCCCTCTCTATATATATATTTATATATATATAACTCTCTGTCTCTATCTCTCTCTCTCTATCTCTCTCACTCTCTCATTTTCTCACTCTCTGTCTATCTCTCTCTGTCTCTAACTCTCTGTCTCTCTGTCTCTCTCTTTCTCCATTTCTCGCTCGCTCTCTCTCTCTGTCTCTCTCTCTCTCTGTGTCTCTGAGTTTCTCTCTCTGTCTCTCTCCTGTCTCTTTCCATCTTTCTCTCTCTCGCTCTGTCTCTCTGTCTCTCTCTCTATCTCTCTCTCTCTCACTGTCTCTCTCACTCTCTCTCTCTATCTATCTGTCTCTCTTTCTGTCGTCTCTCTCTCTCTGTCCCTCTCTCCCTATCTCTCTCTATCCTCCTTTCTCTCTGTCTGTTTCACTCTATCTCTCTCTGACACTCTCTGTCTCTCTCTGTCTCTCAGTCACACTCACTCTCTCTGTCTCTCTCTCTGCCTCGTTCTCTCGCTCTGTCTCTCTCTCTGACTTGTTCTCTTTGTCTCTCTCTCTCTCGCTCTGTCTTTCTCCTTCTCTCTCTGTCTCTCTCTCTCGCTCTGTCTCTCTCCTTCTCTCTCTCTCTGTCTCACTCCTTCTCTGTCTCTCTCTTCCTATCTCTCTCTATCCCTCTCTCCCACTCTCCTGTCTCTTTCCATCTCTCTCTGTCTCTCTGTCTCTCTATCTGTCTGTCTCTCTCTCTTTCTCTGTCTCTGTCACTCTCTCTCTCTCCCTCTCTCTGTCCCTCTCTCTGTGTTTCTCTCTCTGTCTCTCTCCCTCTCTCTCTCCTGTCTCTTTCCATCTCTCTCTCATTCTATCTCCCTCTCTCTTTCTCTCTCTCTGTCTCTCTCTCTCTGACAGCCTCGCTCTGTCTCTCTCTCTCTCTATCTGTTTCTATCTCTCTGTCTCTCGCTCTCTTTCTCTCTCTCTCTATCTCTGTCTCTCTATCTGTCTCTCTCTCTCTGTTTCTCCCTCTCTCTCTCTCTGTCTCTCTCCCTCTCTCTGTGTTTCTCCCTCTCTTTCTCTGTCTCTCCCCCTCTCTCAACATCCGTCTCTCTTCCTATCCCTCTCTCTCTCTATCACTCTCGCTCTCTGTCTCCCTCTCTCTCTCTCTCTCCTGTTTCGTTCCATCTCTTGCTCTCTCTTTCTTTCTCTCTGTCCCCCCCACGCTCTCTCTCTCTCTGTCTCTCTCTCTCTCTCTCTCTCTGTCTCTCTCTCTATCCCTCTCTCTCTCTCTCTCTCTCTCTCTCTGTCTCTCTGTATCTCTCTCCTGTCTCTTTTCATCTCTTTCTCTCTCTCGGTCTCTCTTTCTCTCTCACTGTCTCTCTCTCTCTGTCCCTCCCTCTGTTCCCCGCTCTCTCTCTCTGTCTCTCTCACTATTTCTGTTCTCTCTCTCTCTCACTCTCCCTATCTCTCTCTATCCCTCTCTCTCTGTCTGTCTGTCTCTCTCCCCCTCTCTCTGACACTCTCTGCCTCTCTCTCTCTCTCCCTCTCTGTCTTTCTTTCTCTCTCTGACTCTCTCTGTCTCTCTCTCTCCCTTTCTGTCTTTCACTCTCTGTGTGTGTCTCGCTCTCTCTCTCTGACCCTCTCTGTCTCTCTGTCTCTCTCTCTCTGACTCTATCTGTCTCTCTCTCTCTCTTCCTCTCTGTCTCTCTCTCAGTCTCTCTCTCCCTGTCTAAGTGTCTCTCCCTCTCTGTCTCTCTCTGTCTGTATGTCTATCAATCCCTAAACTAATCCCACTGCCCCACTCTCTCCCCATAGTCCTGTATCAATCCCTAAACTAATCCCACTGCCCCGCTCTCTCCCCATAGTCCTGTATCAATCCCCAAACTAATCCCACTGCCCCGCTCTCTCCCCATAGTCGTGTATCAATCCCAAACTAATCCCACTGCCCCGCTCTCTCCCCATAGTCCGGTATCAATCTCCAAACTAATCCCACTGCCCCGCTCTCTCCCCATAGTCCTGTATCAATCCCCAAACTAATCCCACTGCCCCGCTCTCTCCCCATAGTCCTGGATCAATCCCTAAACTAATCCCACTGCCCCGCTCTCTCCCCATAGCCCTGTATCAATCCCCAAACTAATCCCACTGCCCCGCTCTCTCCCCATAGTCCTGTATCAATCCCAGAATCGATACAGAAAGTGAGACAGACAGAGAGAGAGAGAGACACACACACACTCTCTCTCTCCCTCTTGCTCTCTCTCACTGTCTCTTTCTCTGTCTCTCTCACTCTCTCTGATCCTCTCTTTCACTCTGTCCCTCTCTCTGTCTCGCCCTATTTCTGTCTCTCTCTCTCTCTCTCTCTCTCTCTCTGTCTCTCTCTCACTCTGTATCTCTCTTTCCCGCTCTTTCTCTCTCTCTGTCCCTCTCGCTATCTCTCTGTCTCTCTCCCTCTCTCTTTCCCTCTCTCTGTCCTTCTCCCTATCTCCCTCTCTCTCTCTGTGCCTCTCTCTCTCTCTGTCCTACAATCTCTATCTCTCTGTCTCTCTCTCTCTCTCTCTTTCCCTGTGTTTCTCTCTCTCTTTCTTTCTCTCTCCCTCTTTCTCCCTATCCCTCTCTCTCTCTATCCCCCTCTCTGTCTATCCCTCTCTTTCTCTCTCTCCTGCATTTTTCCATCACTCTCTCTCTCTGTCCCTCTCTCTGTCTCCCTCTCTATATATATATTTATATATATATAACTCTCTGTCTCTATCTCTCTCTCTCTATCTCTCTCACTCTCTCATTTTCTCACTCTCTGTCTATCTCTCTCTGTCTCTAACTCTCTGTCTCTCTGTCTCTCTCTTTATCTGTTTCTCTCTATCTCTGTCTGTCTCTCTCTCTCTCTGTGTCTCTGAGTTTCTCTCTCTGTCTCTCCCCTGTCTCTTTCCATCTTTCTCTCTCTCTCTCTATCTCTCTCTCTCTCACTGTCTCTCTCACTCTCTCTCTCTATCTATCTGTCTCTCTTTCTGTCGTCTCTCTCTCTCTGTCCCTCTCTCCCTATCTCTCTCTATCCTCCTTTCTCTCTGTCTGTTTCACTCTATCTCTCTCTGACACTCTCTGTCTCTCTCTGTCTCTCAGTCACACTCACTCTCTCTGTCTCTCTCTCTGCCTCGTTCTCTCGCTCTGTCTCTCTCTCTGACTTGTTCTCTTTGTCTCTCTCTCTCTCGCTCTGTCTTTCTCCTTCTCTCTCTGTCTCTCTCTCTCGCTCTGTCTCTCTCCTTCTCTCTCTCTCTGTCTCACTCCTTCTCTGTCTCTCTCTTCCTATCTCTCTCTATCCCTCTCTCCCACTCTCCTGTCTCTTTCCATCTCTCTCTGTCTCTCTGTCTCTCTATCTGTCTGTCTCTCTCTCTTTCTCTGTCTCTGTCACTCTCTCTCTCTCCCTCTCTCTGTCCCTCTCTCTGTGTTTCTCTCTCTGTCTCTCTCCCTCTCTCTCTCCTGTCTCTTTCCATCTCTCTCTCATTCTATCTCCCTCTCTCTTTCTCTCTCTCTGTCTCTCTCTCTCTGACAGCCTCGCTCTGTCTCTCTCTCTCTCTATCTGTTTCTATCTCTCTGTCTCTCGCTCTCTTTCTCTCTCTCTCTATCTCTGTCTCTCTATCTGTCTCTCTCTCTCTGTTTCTCCCTCTCTCTCTCTCTGTCTCTCTCCCTCTCTCTGTGTTTCTCCCTCTCTTTCTCTGTCTCTCCCCCTCTCTCAACATCCGTCTCTCTTCCTATCCCTCTCTCTCTCTATCACTCTCGCTCTCTGTCTCCCTCTCTCTCTCTCCTGTTTCTTTCCATCTCTTGCTCTCTCTTTCTTTCTCTCTGTCCCCCCCACGCTCTCTCTCTCTCTGTCTCTCTATCTCTCTCTGTCTTTCTCTCTGTCTGTCTCTCTCTCTGTCTGTCTCATTCACTCCCTATCTCTCTCTCTCTGTCTCTCTGTCTCTCTCTGTCTCTCTCTCTCTCTGTCTCTCTCTCTCACTCCCTCTCTCTCTCTCTGTGTCTCTGAGTTTCTCTCTCTCTCTCTGTCTCTCTCTCTCTCTGTCTCTCTCTCTCTCTGTCTCTCTCTCTCACTCCCTCTCTCTCTCACTCCCTCTCTCTCTCACTGTCTCTCTCTCTCTGTCCCTCCCTCTGTTCCCCGCTCTCTCTCACTATTTCTGTCTCTCTCTCTCTCTCACTCTCCCTATCTCTCTCTATCCCTCTCTCTCTGTCTGTCTGTCTCTCTCCCCCTCTCTCTGACACTCTCTGCCTCTCTCTCTCTCTCTGTCACACTCACTCTCTCTGCCTCTCTCTCTCTCTCCCTCTCTGTCTTTCTTTCTCTCTCTGACTCTCTCTGTCTCTCTCTCTCCCTTTCTGTCTTTCACTCTCTGTGTGTGTCTCGCTCTCTCTCTCTGACCCTCTCTGTCTCTCTGTCTCTCTCTCTCTGACTCTATCTGTCTCTCTCTCTCTCTTCCTCTCTGTCTCTCTCTCAGTCTCTCTCTCCCTGTCTAAGTGTCTCTCCCTCTCTGTCTCTCTCTGTCTGTATGTCTATCAATCCCTAAACTAATCCCACTGCCCCACTCTCTCCCCATAGTCCTGTATCAATCCCTAAACTAATCCCACTGCCCCGCTCTCTCCCCATAGTCCTGTATCAATCCCCAAACTAATCCCACTGCCCCGCTCTCTCCCCATAGTCGTGTATCAATCCCAAACTAATCCCACTGCCCCGCTCTCTCCCCATAGTCCTGTATCAATCCCCAAACTAATCCCACTGCCCCGCTCTCTCCCCATAGTCCTGGATCAATCCCTAAACTAATCCCACTGCCCCGCTCTCTCCCCATAGCCCTGTATCAATCCCCAAACTAATCCCACTGCCCCGCTCTCTCCCCATAGTCCTGTATCAATCCCAGAATCGATACAGAAAGTGAGACAGACAGAGAGAGAGAGAGACACACACACACTCTCTCTCTCCCTCTTGCTCTCTCTCACTGTCTCTTTCTCTGTCTCTCTCACTCTCTCTGATCCTCTCTTTCACTCTGTCCCTCTCTCTGTCTCGCCCTATTTCTGTCTCTCTCTCTCTCTCTCTCTCTGTCTCTCTCTCACTCTGTATCTCTCTTTCCCGCTCTTTCTCTCTCTCTGTCCCTCTCGCTCTCTCTCTGTCTCTCTCCCTCTCTCTTTCCCTCTCTCTGTCCTTCTCCCTATCTCCCTCTCTCTCTCTGTGCCTCTCTCTCTCTCTGTCCTACAATCTCTATCTCTCTGTCTCTCTCTCTCTCTCTCTTTCCCTGTGTTTCTCTCTCTCTTTCTTTCTCTCTCCCTCTTTCTCCCTATCCCTCTCTCTCTCTATCCCCCTCTCTGTCTATCCCTCTCTTTCTCTCTCTCCTGCATTTTTCCATCACTCTCTCTCTCTGTCCCTCTCTCTGTCTCCCTCTCTATATATATATTTATATATATATAACTCTCTGTCTCTATCTCTCTCTCTCTATCTCTCTCACTCTCTCATTTTCTCACTCTCTGTCTATCTCTCTCTGTCTCTAACTCTCTGTCTCTCTGTCTCTCTCTTTCTCCATTTCTCGCTCGCTCTCTCTCTCTGTCTCTCTCTCTCTCTGTGTCTCTGAGTTTCTCTCTCTGTCTCTCTCCTGTCTCTTTCCATCTTTCTCTCTCTCGCTCTGTCTCTCTGTCTCTCTCTCTATCTCTCTCTCTCTCACTGTCTCTCTCACTCTCTCTCTCTATCTATCTGTCTCTCTTTCTGTCGTCTCTCTCTCTCTGTCCCTCTCTCCCTATCTCTCTCTATCCTCCTTTCTCTCTGTCTGTTTCACTCTATCTCTCTCTGACACTCTCTGTCTCTCTCTGTCTCTCAGTCACACTCACTCTCTCTGTCTCTCTCTCTGCCTCGTTCTCTCGCTCTGTCTCTCTCTCTGACTTGTTCTCTTTGTCTCTCTCTCTCTCGCTCTGTCTTTCTCCTTCTCTCTCTGTCTCTCTCTCTCGCTCTGTCTCTCTCCTTCTCTCTCTCTCTGTCTCACTCCTTCTCTGTCTCTCTCTTCCTATCTCTCTCTATCCCTCTCTCCCACTCTCCTGTCTCTTTCCATCTCTCTCTGTCTCTCTGTCTCTCTATCTGTCTGTCTCTCTCTCTTTCTCTGTCTCTGTCACTCTCTCTCTCTCCCTCTCTCTGTCCCTCTCTCTGTGTTTCTCTCTCTGTCTCTCTCCCTCTCTCTCTCCTGTCTCTTTCCATCTCTCTCTCATTCTATCTCCCTCTCTCTTTCTCTCTCTCTGTCTCTCTCTCTCTGACAGCCTCGCTCTGTCTCTCTCTCTCTCTATCTGTTTCTATCTCTCTGTCTCTCGCTCTCTTTCTCTCTCTCTCTATCTCTGTCTCTCTATCTGTCTCTCTCTCTCTGTTTCTCCCTCTCTCTCTCTCTGTCTCTCTCCCTCTCTCTGTGTTTCTCCCTCTCTTTCTCTGTCTCTCCCCCTCTCTCAACATCCGTCTCTCTTCCTATCCCTCTCTCTCTCTATCACTCTCGCTCTCTGTCTCCCTCTCTCTCTCTCCTGTTTCTTTCCATCTCTTGCTCTCTCTTTCTTTCTCTCTGTCCCCCCCACGCTCTCTCTCTCTCTGTCTCTCTATCTCTCTCTGTCTTTCTCTCTGTCTGTCTCTCTCTCTGTCTGTCTCATTCACTCCCTATCTCTCTCTCTCTGTCTCTCTGTCTCTCTCTGTCTCTCTCTCTCTCTGTCTCTCTCTCTCACTCCCTCTCTCTCTCTCTGTGTCTCTGAGTTTCTCTCTCTCTCTCTGTCTCTCTCTCTCTCTGTCTCTCTCTCTCTCTGTCTCTCTCTCTCACTCCCTCTCTCTCTCACTCCCTCTCTCTCTCACTGTCTCTCTCTCTCTGTCCCTCCCTCTGTTCCCCGCTCTCTCTCACTATTTCTGTCTCTCTCTCTCTCTCACTCTCCCTATCTCTCTCTATCCCTCTCTCTCTGTCTGTCTGTCTCTCTCCCCCTCTCTCTGACACTCTCTGCCTCTCTCTCTCTCTCTGTCACACTCACTCTCTCTGTCTCTCTCTCTCTCTCTCTCTCTCTGTCTTTCTTTCTCTCTCTGACTCTCTCTGTCTCTCTCTCTCTCTCCCTTTCTGTCTCTCACTCTCTGTGTGTGTCTCGCTCTCTCTCTCTGAGCCTCTCTGTCTCTCTCTCTCTGACTCTATCTGTCTCTCTCTCTCTCTTCCTCTCTGTCTCTCTCTCAGTCTTTCTCTCCCTGTCTCAGTGTCTCTCCCTCTCTGTCTCTCTCTGTATGTCTATCAATCCCGAAACTAATCCCACTGCCCTGCTCTCTCCCCATACCCCTGTACCAATCCCCAAACTAATCCCACTGCCCCGCTCTCTCCCCATAGTCGTGTATCAATCCCCAAACTAATCCCACTGCCCCGCTCTCTCCTCATAGTCCTGTATCAATCCCCAAACTAATCCCACTGCCCCGCTCTCTCCCCATAGCCCTGTATCAATCCCCAAACTAATCCCACTGCCCCGCTCTCTCCCCATAGCCTTGTATCAATCTCCAAACTAATCCCACTGCCCCGCTCTCTCCCCATTGTCCTGTATCAATCCCCAAACTAATCCCACTACCCCGCTCTCTCCCCATGTCCTGTATCTATCCCCAAACTAATCCCACTGTCCCGCTCTCTTCCCGTAGCCTTGTATCAATATCCAAACTAATCCCACTGCCCCGCTCTCTCCCCATAGTCCTGTATCAATCCCCAAACTAATCCCACTACCCCGCTCTCTCCCCATAGTCCTGTATCAATCCCAAACTAATCCCACTGCCCCGCTCTCACCTCATAGTCCTGTATCAATCCCCAAACTAATACCACTGCCCCGCTCTCTCCCCATAGACCTGTATCAATCCCCAAACTAATCCCACTGCCCCGCTCTCTCCCCATAGTCCTGTATCAATCCCCAAACTAATCCCACTGCCCTGCTCTCTCCCCATAGTCCTGTATCAATCCCCAAACTAATCCCACTGCCCCGCTCTCTCCCCATAGTCCTGTATCAATCCGCAAACTAATCCCACTGCCCCGCTCTCTCCCCATAGTCCTGTATCAATCCCCAAACTAATCCCACTGCCCCGCTCTCTCCCCATAGTCCTGTATCAATCCCCAAACTAATCCCACTGCCCCGCTCTCTCCCCATAGTCCTGTATCAATCTCCAAACTAATCCCACTGCCCCGCTCTCTCCCCATAGTCCTGTATCAATCCCCAAACTAATCCCACTGCCCCGCTCTCTCCCCATAGTCCTGTATCAATCCCCAAACTAATCCCACTGCCCCGCTCTCTCCCCATAGTCCTGTATCAATCCCCAAACTAATCCCACTGCCCCGCTCTCTCCTCATAGTCCTGTATCAATCCCCAAACTAATCCCACTGCCCCGCTCTCTCCCCATAGTCCTGTATCAATCCCCAAACTAGTTCTCTCTCTGTCTCTCTCGGTCTCTCTCTCTGTATCTCTTTCCCTCTCTCTATATCTCTATGTCTCTATCTGTTTCTAGCTCTCTCTCTCTCTCTCTCACTCGCTCTGTCTGTCTCTTTTCCTTTCTCTCTCTGTGCCTGTCTCTCTCTCTCTCTCTCTCTCACTCGCTCTGTCTGTCTCTTTTCCTCTCTCTCTCTGTGCCTGTCTCTCTCTCTCTCTCTCTCTCTCTCGCTCTCTCTTTCTGTCTCTCTCTGTCTTTCTCTGTCTAGCTCCCTATCGCTCGCTCTCTCCGTCTCTGTTTCTCTCTCACTAATTTTCCCTCTCTTTGCCTCCCTCTTTCTCTCTCACTATCTATCTTTATCTCTCTCTCTCTGTTTATCTGTCTCGCTGTCTTTCTCTCTCTGTCTCTCTCTCTCTCTCTGTCTTGTCTCTCTCTCTCACTCTGTCTGTCTCTCTCTCACTCTGACTTTCTTTCTGTCTCTCTCTCTATCCATCTCTCTCGATCCCTCTCTCTCTATCCCTCTCTCTCTCTAGCTTCCTCTCTCTCTCTGCCTTTCCCTCTCACTCTGTATCTCTGAGTTTCTCTCTTTGTCTCTTTGTCTCTCTCTACTGTCTCTTTTCATCTCTTTCTCTCTCTCTGTCCCTTTCACTGTGCCCCTCTCTCTCTCTCTTTATCTCTCTCTCACTAACTCTGTCTCTCTCTCTCTCCCTCTCTCTGTATCTCTCTCTGTCCCTCTCTCTCTTTGACTGTCTCTCTCTCCCTCTCTCTGACACTCTCTGCCACTCTCTCTCTGTCACACTCACTCTCTCTGTCTCTCTCTTTCTCTGGCTCTCTCTGTCTGTTTCTCCCTCTCTCTCTTTGACTCTCTCTGTGTCACTCTCTCTCTCCCTGTCTCTCTCTCTCACTCTCTGTGTCTCTCTCTGTCTCTCTCTCTCTCTCTCTGTCTCTCTCTCTCTGACTCTCTCTCTCTGACTCTCTCCGTCTCTCTCTCTCTCTCTCTGACTCTCTCTGTCTCTCTCTCTCTCCCTCTGTCTCTCTCTCACTCTCTGTGTCTTTCTCTGTCTCTCTCTCTCTCTCCCTGACTCTCTCTGTCTCTCTCTCTCTCTCTCTGACTCTCTCTGTCTCTCTCTCACTCTCTTGTCACTCTCTATCTCTCTCTCTCTCCCTCTCTGTCTCTCTCTCTCTCTCTCTCACTCTCTCTCTCTGTGTCTCTCTTTCTATGTCTCTTTCTCTGTCTCTCTCTCTCTCTGTCTCTCTCTCTGACTCTCTCTGTCTCTCTGACTCTCTGACTCTCTCTGACTCTCTCTGTCTCTCTGACTCTCTGACTCTCTGACTCTCTCCGTCTCTCTCTGTCTCGCTCTCTTTCTGACTCTCGCTGTCTCTCTCTTTCTGACTCTCTCTGACTCTCTCTCTCTCTGTCTCTCTCTCTCTCTCTATTTCTCTCACTCTACATCTGACTCTCTCTGTCTCTCTCTATCTCTGACTCTCTCTGTCTCTCTCTCTCACTATCTCTCTCTCCCTGTCTCTGTCTCTCTCTCTCTCTCTCTGTCTCTCCCTCTCTCTCTTTGACTCTCTCTGTCTCTCTCTCTCTGACTCTCTCAGTCTCTCTCTCTCTCTGACTCTCTCCATCCATCTCTCTCTCTCTCTCTCTCTCTCTCTATCCCTCTCTCTGTCTCTCTCGCTCTCTCTCTGTCTCTCTCTCTCACTCTCTCTCTCTCTGACTCTCTCCCTCTCTGTCTCTCTCTGTCTGTATGTCTGTCTCTTTCTCTGTATATCTCCCTCTCTCTCTCTCTCTGTCTCTCTGAAGCTCTCCCGGAACCACAGTGACAATGCACATACCGAACTTCAGACATCCATTTTACATTTGTTAATGGTCGCCATTTGATGTTAACACTGGGAGATTGATGACAGAGACCGACTACTCTCTAATTTAACGTTAGCTGCTTAAAGGTGTACCTGCCCTGGGAGTGTTTGATGGGACAGTGTAGAGAGAGCTTTACTCTGTATCTAACCCCCTGTACCTGCCCTGGGAGTGTTTGATGGGACAGTGTAGAGAGAGCTTTACTCTGTATCTAACCCCCTGTACCTGCCCTGGGAATGTTTGATGGGACAGTGTAGAGGGAGCTTTACTCTGTATCTAACCCTGTGCTGTACCTGCCCTGGGAATGTTTGATGGGACAGTGGAGAGGGAGCTTTACTCTGTATCTAACCCCGTGCTGTACCTGCCCTGGGAGTGTTTGATGGGACAGTGTAGAGGGAACTTTACTCTGTATCTAACTCTCTGTACCTGCCCTGGAAGTGTTTGATGGGACAGTGTAGAGGGAGCTTTACTCTGTATCTAACGCCCTGTACCTGCCCTGGGAGTGTTTGATGGGACAGTGTAGAGGGAGCTTTACTCTGTATCTAACCCCCTGTACCTGCCCTGGGAGTGTTTGATGGGACAGTGTAGAGGGAGCTTTACTCTGTATCTAACCCCCTGTACCAGCCCTGGGAGTGTTTGATGGGACAGTGTCGAGGGAGCTTTACTCTGTATCTAACCCCCTGTACCTGCCCTGGGAGTGTTTGATGGGACAGTGTAGAGGCAGCTTTACTGTGTATCTAACCCCATGTACCTGCCCTGGGAGTGTTTGATGGGACAGTGTAGAGGGAGCTTTACTCTGTATCTAACCCCCTGTACCTGCCCTGGGAGTGTTTGATGGGACAGTGTAGAGGGAGCTTTACTCTGTATCTAACCCCCTGACCCTGCCCTGGGAGTGTTTGATGGGACAGTGTAGAGGGAGCTTTACTCTGTATCTAACCCCCTGACCCTGCCCTGGGAGTGTTTGATGGGACAGTGTAGAGGGAGCTTTACTCTGTATCTAACCCCCTGTACCTGCCCTGGGAGTGTTTGATGGGACAGTGTAGAGGGAGCTTTACTCTGTATCTAACCCCCTGTACCTGCCCTGAGAGTGTTTGATGGGACAGTGCAGAGGGAGCTTTACTCTGTATCTAACCCCCTGTACCTGCCCTGAGAGTGTTTGATGGGAGAGTGTAGAGGGAGCTTTACTCTGTATCTAACCCCCTGTACCAGCCCTGGGAGTGTTTGATGGGACAGTGTCGAGGGAGCTTTACTCTGTATCTAACCCCCTGTACCTGCCCTGGGAGTGTTTGATGGGACAGTGTAGAGGCAGCTTTACTGTGTATCTAACCCCCTGTACCTGCCCTGGGAGTGTTTGATGGGACAGTGTAGAGGGAGCTTTACTCTGTATCTAACCCCCTGTACCTGCCCTGGGAGTGTTTGATGGGACAGTGTAGAGGGAACTTTACTCTGTATCTAACCCCCTGACCCTGCCCTGGGAGTGTTTGATGGGACAGTGTAGAGGGAGCTTTACTCTGTATCTAACCCCCTGTACCTGCCCTGGGAGTGTTTGATGGGACAGTGTAGAGGGAGCTTTACTCTGTATCTAACCCCCTGACCCTGCCCTGGGAGTGTTTGATGGGACAGTGCAGAGGGAGCTTTACTCTGTATCTAACCCACTGTACCTGCCCTGGGAGTGTTTGATGGGACAGTGTAGAGGGAGCTTTACTCTGTATCTGACCCCCTGACCCTGCCCTGGGAATGTTTGATGGGACAGTGCAGAGGGAGCTTTACTCTGTATCTAACCCCCTGTACCTGCCCTGGGAGTGTTTGATGCGGACAGTGTAGAGGGAGATTTACTCTGTATCTCACCCGCTGTACCTGCCCTGGGCGTGTTTGATGGGACAGTGTAGAGGGAGCTTTACTCTGTATCTAACCCCATGTACCTGCCCTGGGAGTGTTTGATGGGACAGTGTAGAGGGAGCTTTACTCTGTATCTAACCCCCTGACCCTGCCCTGGGAGTGTTTGATGGGGACAGTGTAGAGGGAGCTTTACTCTGTATCTAACCCCCTGTACCTGCCCTGCGAGTGTTTGATGGGACAGTGTAGAGGGAGCTTTATTCTGTATCTAACCCCTTGCTGTACCTGCCCTGGGAGTGTTTGATGGGACAGTGTAGAGGGAGCTTTACTCTGTATCTAACCCCATGTACCTGCCCTGGGAGTGTTTGATGTGGACAGTGTAGAGGGAGCTTTACTCTGTATCTAACCCCCTGTACCTGCCCTGGGAGTGTTTGATGGGACAGTGTAGAGGGAGCTTTATTCTGTATCTAACCCCCTGCTGTACCTGCCCTGGGAGTGTTTGATGGGACAGTGTAGAGGGAGCTTTACTCTGTATCTAACCCCATGTACCTGCCCTGGGAGTGTTTGATGGGGACAGTGCAGAGGGAGCTTTACTCTGTATCTAACCACCTGTACCTGCCCTGGGAGTGTTTGATGGGACAGTGTAGAGGGAGCTTTACTCTGTATCTAACCCTCTGTACCTGCCCTGGGAGTGTTTGATGGGACAGTGTGGAGGGAGATTAAATGCCCAACTCTCTCTGTCCCTCTCGCTTTCTCTCTGTCAGTCTCTCTCTCTGTCTGTTCCTCTCTCTCTCTCTCGCTCTCTGTTTCCGGGTCCCTGTCTCTCTCCCACTCTGTATCTCTGTTCCTCTCTCTCTCTCTCTCGCTCTCACTTTCAGTCTCACTGTCTCTCTCCCTCTCTGTATCTCTGTCCCTCTCTCTCTCTCTCGCTCTCTGTTTCAGGGTTCCTGTCTCTCTCCCTCTCTGCATCTCTGTCCCTTTCTCTCTCTCGCTCTCTTTCTTTCTCCCTGTCTCTCTCCCTCTCTGTATCTCTGTTCCTCTCTCTCTCTCGCTCTCTGTCAGTCTCTCTGTCTCCCTCTCTCCGTCTTGCTCCCTCACTCTCTCCCTCGCTCCCAATTTCTATTCATCTCTCTCTCTTTCACTTTTTCCTCTGTCTGTGCTGCTGTCCATTTCCGATCTCTCTCTTTCTTTCCCTTTTCTGTAACACGCTCTCTCTATCCCAAATTCTCTCACTGCTTCTCCCTGTCCACCTCTCTTTTTCTCTCTCCCTGTCTCTCATTCCCATTCTGATGTGTCCTTGATTGAAAAGTACCCTGACATATTGCAGCCTGACTGTTTAAACCCACAGCAAGAAATCACATTTCTGGGACATTTTTGATTTGCTAACCATCCAATTGTGGGTCGGAATGTGTGGGTTAAATCTAGTTTCTCCATCTGAAAACTTTGAGTGTTTCAGATTGAGCAGTATATGGGATCAAAGGCTGATTCAGACAATGCTGCTTTGTGGAACGGTGTGATATCTTCACAGGGCAGGACATGGAGAAGTTTTGTTGGTTTGAATAAGGTGTAAATACGATTGTGTCGCCCCCTCACAGATACACAGGATTGAAGCTGTTTACCATCAATGCCCTGAAAGAATGAAATGGTTCAACAAGGTGTGACTGACTTCAAACTCTTCAAACACATGAAGGACCCAGAGACTGGGACCAATACACAAAGCCCCGAGCCCAGGCAGGCAAACCAGGTTTGATCACAGATCACTCAGACACGTGTCCTGGTGTAAAATGGTCACCACGCATCTCATGTAAAATGGGTGCTCAATTTCACCCAAACTAATCCCACTGTCCCGCTCTCTCCCCATAGTCCTGTATCAATCCCCAAACTAATCCCACTGCCCCGCTCTCTCCCCATAGTCCTGTATCAATCCCCAAACTAATCCCACTGCCCCGCTCTCTCCCCATAGTCCTGTATCAATCCCCAAACTAATCCCACTGCCCCGCTCTCTCCTCATAATCCTGTATCAATCTCCAAACTAATCCCACTGCCCCGCTATCTCCTCATAATCCTGTATCAATCCCCAAACTAATCCCACTGCCCCGCTCTCTCCCCATAGTCCTGTATCAAACCTCAAACTAATCCCACTGCCCCGCTCTCTCCCCATAGTCCTGTATCAATCCCCAAACTAATCCCACTGCCCCGCTTTCTCCCCATAGTCCTGTATCAATCTCCAAACTAATCCCACTGCCCCGCTCTCTCCCCATAGTCCTGTATCAATCCCCAAACTAATCCCACTGCCCCGCTCTCTCCCTATAGTCCTGTATCAATTCCCAAACTAATCCCACTGCCCCGCTCTCTCCCCATAGTCCTGTATCAATCCCCAAACTAATCCCACTGTCCCGCTCTCTCCCCATAGTCCTGTATCAATCCCCAAACTAATCCCACTGCCCCGCTCTCTCTCCATAGTCCTGTATCAATCCCCAAACTAATCCCACTGCCCCGCTCTCTCCCCATAGCCCTGTATCAATCCCAAACTAATCCCACTGCCCCGCTCTCTCCCCATAGTCCTGTATCAATCCCCAAACTAATCCCACTGTCCCGCTCTCTCCTCATAGCCCTGTATCAATCCCAAACCAATCCCACTGCCCCGCTCTCTCCCCATAGTCCTTTATCAATCCACAAACTAATCCCACTGTCCCGCTCTCTCCCCATAGTCCTGTATCAATCCCCAAACTAATCCCACTGCCCCGCTCTCTCCCCAGAGTCCTGTATCAATCCCCAAACTAATCCCACTGCCCCGCTCTCTCACCATAGTCCTGTGTCAATCCCCAAACTAATCCCACTGTCCCGCTCTCTCCTAATAGTCCTGTATCAATCTCCAAACTAATCCCACTGCCCCGCTCTCTCCCCATAGTCCTGTATCAATCCCCAATCTAATCCCACTGTCCCGCTCTCTCCTAATAGTCCTGTATCAATCCCCAAACTTATCCCACTGCCCCGCTCTCTCCCCATAGTCCTGTATCAATCCCCAAACTAATCCCACTGCCCCGCTCTCTCCTCATAGTCCTGTATCAATCCCCAAACTATTCCAACTGCCCCGCTCTCTCCTCATAGTCCTGTATCAATCTCCAAACTAATCCCACTGCCCCGCTCTCTCCCCATAGCCCTGTATCAATCGCCAAACTATTCCAACTGCCCCGCTCTCTCCTCATAGTCCTGTATCAATTCCCAAACTAATCCCACTGCCCCGCTATCTCCCCATAGCCCTGTATCAATCCCCAAACTATTCCAACTGCCCCGCTCTCTCCTCATAGTCCTGTATCAATCTCCAAACTAATCCCACTGCCCCGCTCTCTCCCCATAGTCCTGTATCAATCCCCAAACTAATCCCACTGCCACGCTCTCTCCTCATAGTCCTGTATCAATCCCCAAACTAATCCCACTGCACCGCTATCTCCCCATAGTCCTGTATCAATCCCCAAACTAATCCCACTGCCCCGCTCTCTCCCCGTAGTCCTGTATCAATCCCCAAACTATTCCAACTGCCCCGCTCTCTCCTCATAGTCCTGTATCAAGCTCCAAACTAATCCCACTGCCCCGCTCTCTCCCCATAGTCCTCTATCAATCCCCAAACTAATCCCACTGCCCCGCTCTCTCCCCATAGTCCTGTATCAATCTCCAAACTAATCCCACTGCCCCGCTCTCTCCCCATAGTCCTGTATCAATCCCCAAACTAATCCCACTGCCCCGCTCTCTCTCCATAGTCCTGTATCAATCCCCAAACTATTCCAACTGCCCCGCTCTCTCCTCATAGTCCTGTATCAAGCTCCAAACTAATCCCACTGCCCCGCTCTCTCCCCATAGTCCTGTATCAATCCCCAAACTAATCCCACTGCCCCGCTCTCTCCCCATAGTCCTGTATCAATCTCCAAACTAATCCCACTGCCCCGCTCTCTCCCCATAGTCCTGTATCAATCCCCAAACTAATCCCACTGCCCCACTCTCTCCCCATACCCCTGTACCAATCCCCAAACTAATCCCACTGCCCCGCTCTCTCCCCATAGTTCAGTGTCAATCCCCAAACTAATCCCACTGCCCCGCTCTCTCCCCATAGCCCTGTATCAATCCCCAAACTAATCCCACTGCCCCGCTCTCTCCCCATAGTCCTGTATAAATCCCCAAACTAATCCCACTGCCCCACTCTCTCCCCATACCCCTGTACCAATCCCCAAACTAATCCCACTGCCCCGCTCTCTCCCCATAGTCCTGTATCAATCCCCAAACTAATCCCACTGCCCCGTTCTCTCCCCATAGTCCTGTATCAATCCCCAAACTAATCCCACTGCCCCGCTCTCTCCCCATAGTCCTGTATCAATCCCCAAACTAATCCCACTGCCCCGCTCTCTCCCCATAGTCATGTATCAATCCCCAAACTAATCCCACTGCCCCGCTCTCTCCCCATAGTCCTGTATCAATCCCCAAACTAATCCCACTGCCCCGCTCTCTCCCCATAGTCCTGTATCAATCCCAGAATCGATACAGAAAGTGAGACAGACAGAGAGAGAGACACACGCACACACTCTCTCTTTCCCTCTCGCTCTCTCTCACTGTCTATCTCTCTGTCTCTCTCACTCTCTCTGTTCCTCTCTTTCACTCTGTCCCTCTCTCTGTCTCGCCCTATTTCTGACTGTCTCTCTCTCTCTCTGTCTCTCTCTCTCACTCTCTATCTCTCTTTCTCGCTCTTTCTCTCTCTCTGTCCCTCTCTCTCTTCCTCTCGCTCTCTCTCTCTCTCCCTCTCTCTTTCCCTCTCTCTGTCCTTCTCCCTATCTCCCTCTCTCTCTCTGTGCCTCTCTCTCTCTCTGTCCTACAATCTCTATCTCTCTGTCTCTCTCTCTCTCTCTTTCCCTGTGTTTCTCTCTCACTTTCTGTCTCTCTCCCTCTTTCTCCCTATCCCTCTCTCTCTATCCCCCTCTCTCTCTATCCCTCTCTTTCTCTCTCTCTCTCCTGCATTTTTCCATCACTCTCTCTCTCTGTCCCTCTCTCTGTCTCCCTCTCTATATATATATATAACTCTCTGTCTCTATCTCTCTCTCTCTATCTCCCTCACTCTCTCATTTTCTCACTCTCTGTCTATCTCTCTCTGTCTCTCTCTCTCTCTCTCTCTCCCTCTCTCTCTCTGTCTCTCCCCCTCTCTCAACATCCGTCTCTCTTCCTATCCCTCTCTCTCTCTATCACTCTCGCTCTCTGTCTCCCTCTCTCACTCTCCTGTTTCTTTCCATCTCTTGCTCTCTCTTTCTTTCTCTCTGTCCCCCCCCCACGCTCTCTCTCTCTCTGTCTCTCTCTCTATCTCTCTATCTTTCTCTCTGTCTGTCTCTCTCTCTCTCTGTCTCATTCACTCCCTATCTCTCTCTCTCTGTCTCTCTGTCCCTCTCTCTCTCTGTCTCTCTCTCTATCCCTCTCTCTCACTCCCTCTCTCTCTCTGTGTCTCTGAGTTTCTCTCTGTCTCTCTGTATCTCTCTCCTGTCTCTTTCCATCTCTTTCTCTCTCTCGGTCTCTCTTTCTCTCTCACTGTCTCTCTCTCTCTGTCCCTCCCTCTGTTCCCCGCTCTCTCTCTCTCTGTCTCTCTCACTATTTCTGTCTCTCTCTCTCTCTCTCTCTCTCCCTATCTCTCTCTATCCCTCTCTCTCTGTCTGTCTGTCTCTCTCCCCCTCTCTCCGACACTCTCTGCCTCTCTCTCTCTCTGTCACACTCACTCTCTCTGTCTCTCTCTCTCTCTCTGACTCTCTCTGTCTCTCTCTCTCTCCGTCTCTCTCTCTCTCTGACTCTCTCTGTCTCTCTCCGTCTCTCTCTGTCTCGCTCTCTCTCTGACTCTCGCTGTCTCTCTCTATCTCTGACTCTCTCTCTTTCTCCCTCTCTCTGTCTCTCTTTCTCTGGCTCTCTCTGTCTGTCTCTCCCTCTCTCTCTTTGACTCTCTCTGTATCACTCTCTCTCTCCCTATCTCTCTCTATCCCCCTAACTCTCTCTCTCTGACTCTCTCTGTCTCTCTCTCTCTCTCTGACTCTCTCTGTCTCTCTCCCTCTCTGTCTCTCTCTCTCTGTCTCTCCCTCTCTGTCTTTGACTCTCTCTGTCTCTCTCTCTCTGACTCTCTCTATTTCTCTCACTCTACATCTGACTCTCTCTGTCTCTCTCTATCTCTGACTCTCTCTTTCTCCCTCTCTGTCTCTCTCTCTCACTATCTCTCTCTCCCTGTCTCTGTCTCTCTCTCTCTCTGTCTCTCCCTCTCTCTCTTTGACTCTTTCTGTCTCTCTCTCTCTGACTCTCTCAGTCTCTCTCTCTCTCTCTCTGACTCTCTCCATCCATCCATCTCTCTCTCTCTCTCTCTCTCTCTCTATCCCTCCCTCTGTCTCTCTCGCTCTCTCTCTGACTCTCTCCATCCATCTCTCTCTCTCTCTCTCTCTCTATCCCTCTCTGTCTGTATGTCTGTCTCTTTCTCTGTATATCTCCCCCTCTCTCTCTCTCTGTCTCTCTGAAGCTATCCCTGAACCACAGTGACAATGCACATACCGAACTTCAGACATCCATTTTACATTTGTTAATGGTCGCCATTTTATGTTAACACTGGGAGATTGATTACAGAGACCGACTACTCACTAATATAACGTTAGCTGCTTAAAGGTGTACCTGCCCTGGGAGTGTTTGATGGGACAGTGTAGAGGGAGCTTTACTCTGTATCTAACCCCCTGTACCTGCCCTGGGAGTGTTTGATGGGACAGTGTAGAGGGAGCTTTACTCTGTATCTAACCCCCTGTACCTGCCCTGGGAGTGTTTGATGGGACAGTGTAGAGGGAGCTTTACTCTGTATCTAACCCCCTGTACCTGCCCTGGGAGTGTTTGGTGGGACAGTGTAGAGGGAGCTTTACTCTGTATCTAACCCCCTCTACCTGCCCTGGGAGTGTTTGATGGGACAGTGTAGAGGGAGCTTTACTCTGTATCTAACCCCCTGACCCTGCCCTGGGAGTGTTTGATGGGACAGTGTAGAGGGAGCTTTACTCTGTATCTAACCCCCTGTACCTGCCCTGGGAGTGTTTGATGGGACAGTGTAGAGGGAGCTTTACTCTGTATCTAACCCCCTGTACCAGCCCTGGGAGTGTTTGATGGGACAGTGTCGAGGGAGCTTTACTCTGTCAAACCCCCTGTACCTGCCCTGGGAGTGTTTGATGGGACAGTGTAGAGGGAGCTTTACTCTGTATCTAACCCCCTGTACCTGCCCTGGGAGTGTTTGATGGGACAGTGTAGAGGGAGCTTTACTCTGTATCTAACCCCCTGTACCTGCCCTGGGAGTGTTTGATGGGACAGTGTAGAGGGAGCTTTACTCTGTATCGAACCCCCTGTACCTGCTCAGGGAGGTTTGATGGAACAGTGTGGAGGGAGATTAAATGCCCAACTCTCTCTGTAACTCTCGCTTTCTCTCTGTCAGTCTCTCTCTCTGTCTGTTCCTTTCCCTCTCTCTCGCTCTCTGTTTCCGGGTCCCTGTCTCTCTCCATCTCTGTATCTCTGTCCCTTTCTCTCTCTCGCTCTCTCTTTCAGTCTCCCTGTCTCTCTCCCTCTCTGGATCTCTGTCCCTTTCTCTCTCTCGCTCTCTCTTTCAGTCTCCCTGTCTCTCTCCCTCTCTGTATCTCTGTTCCTCTCTCTCTCTCTCGCTCTCTCTTTCAGTCTCCCTGTCTCTCTCCCTCTCTGTATCTCTGTTCCTCTCTCTCTCTCGCTCTCTGTCAGTCTCTCTGTCTCCCTCTCTCCGTCTTGCTCCCTCACTCTCTCCCTCGCTCCCAATTTCTATCCATCTATCTCTCTTTCACTTTTTCCTCTCTCTGTGCTGCTGTCCATTTCCGATCTCTCTCTTTCTTTCCCTTTTCTGTAACACGCTCTCTCTATCCCAAATTCTCTCACTGCTTCTCCCTGTCACCCTATCTTTTTCTCTCTCCCTGTCTCTCATTCCCATTCTGATGTTTCCTTGATTGAAAAGTACCCTGACATATTGCAGCCTGACTGTTTAAACACACAGCAAGAAATCACATTTCTGGGACATTTTTGATTTGCTAACCATCCAATTGTGGGTCGGAATGTGTGGGTTAAATCTAGTTTCTCCATCTGAAAACTGTGAGTGTTTCAGATTGAGCAGTATATGGGATCAAAGGCTGATTCAGACAATGCTGCATTGTGGAACGGTGTGATATCTTCACAGGGCAGGACATGGAGAAGTTTTGTTGGTTTGAATAAGGTGTAAATACGATTGTGTCGCCCCCTCACAGATACACAGGATTGAAGCTGTTCACCATCAATGCCCTGAAAGAATGAAATGGTTCAACAAGGTGTGACTGACTTCAAACTCTTCAAACACATGAAGGACCCGGAGACTGGGACCAATACACAAAGCCCCGAGCCCAGGCAGGCAAACTAGGTTTGTTCACAGATCACTCAGACACGTGTCCTGGTGTAAAATGGTCACCACGCATCTCATGTAAAATGGGTGCTCAATTTCACCCAAACTAATCCCACTGTCCCGCTCTCTCCCCATAGTCCTGTATCAATCCCCAAACTAATCCCACTGTCCCGCTCTCTCCCCATAGTCCTGTATCAATCCCCAAACTAATCCCACTGCCCCGCTCTCTCCCCATAGTCCTGTATCAATCCCCAAACTAATCCCACTGCCCCGCTCTCTCCCCATAGTCCTGTATCAATCCCCAAACTAATCCCACTGCCCCGCTCTCTCCTCATAGTCCTGTATCAATCTCCAAACTAATCCCACTGTCCCGCTCTCTCCCCATAGTCCTGTATCAATCCCCAAACTAATCCCACTGCCCCGCTCTCTCCCCATAGTCCTGTATCAATCCACAAACTAATCCAACTGCCCCGCTCTCTCCCCATAGTCCTGTATCAATCCCCAAACTAATCCCACTGCCCCGTTCTCTCCCCATAGTCCTGTATCAATCTCCAAACTAATCCCACTGCCCCGCTCTCTCCCCATAGTCCTGTATCAATCCCCAAACTAATCCCACTGCCAGGCTCTCTCCCCATAGTCCTATATCAATCCCCAAACTAATCCCACTGCCCCGCTCTCTCCCCATAATCCTGTATCAATCCCCAAACTAATCCCACTGCCCCGCTCTCTTCCCATAATCCTGTATCAATCCCCAAACTAATCCCACTGCCCCGCTCTCTCCCTATAGTCCTGTATCAATCCCCAAACTAATCCCACTACCCCGCTCTCTCCCCATAGTCCTTTATCAATTCCCAAACTAATCCCACTGCCCCGCTCTCTCCCCATAGTCCTGTATCAATCCCCAAACAAATCCCAATGCCCCGCTCTCTCCCCATAGTCCTGTATCAATCCCCAAATTAATCCCACTGCCCCGCTCTCTCCCCATAGTCCTGTATCAATCCCCAAACTAATCCCACTGCCCCGCTCTCTCCCCATAGTCCTGAATCAATCCCCAAACTAATCCCACTGCCCCGCTCTCTCCCCATAGTCCTGTATCAATCCCCAAACTAATCCCACTGCCCCGCTCTCTCCCCATAGTCCTGTATCAATCCCCAAACTAATCCCACTGCCCCTCTCTCCCCATAGTCCTGTATCAATCCCCAAACTAATCCCACTGCCCCGCTCTCTCCCCATAGTCCTGTCTCAATCCCCAAACTAATCCCACTGCCCCGCTCTCTCCCCATAGCCCTGTATCAATCCCCAAACTAATCCCACTGTCCCGCTCTCTCCCCATAGTCCTGTATCAATCCCAGAAAGTGAGACAGACAGAGAGAGAGAGAGACACACACACACACACACTCTCTCTCTCCCTCTCACTCTCTCTCACTGTCTCTCTCTCTGTCTCTCTCACTCTCCCTCTCTCTGTTCCTCTCTTTCACTCTGTCCCTCTCTCTGTCTCGCCCTATTTCTGTCTCACTCTCTCTCTCTCTCTCTCTTTCTCTCTCTCTCACTCTATCTCTCTTCCTCGCTCTTTCTCTCTCTCTGTCCCTCTCGCTCTCTCTCTCTCCCTCTCTCTTTCTCTCTCTCTGTCCTTCTCCCTATCTCTCTCTGTGCCTCTCTCTCTCTGTCCTACAATCTCTATCTCTCTGTCTCTCTCTCTCTCTCTCTCTCTTTCCCTGTGTTTCTCTCTCTCTTTCTGTCTCTCTCCCTCTTTCTCCCTATCCCTCTCTCTCTCTATCCCTCTCTCTCTCTCTCTGTCTCTCTCTCCTGCATTTTTCCATCTCTCTCTCTCTCTGTCCCTCTCTCTGTCTCCCTCTCTCTATATATATATGTATATATAACTCTCTGTCTCTATCTCTCTCTCTCTCTATCCCTCTCTTTCTCTCTCTGTCTCTCTCTCCTGCATTTTTCCATCACTCTCTCTCTCTGTCCCTCTCTCTGTCTCCCTCTCTATATATATATATATGTATAACTCTCTGTCACTATCTCTCTCTCTCTATCTCTCTCACTCTCTCATTTTCTCACTCTCTGTCTATCTCTCTCTGTCTCTAACTCTCTGTCTCTCTTTCTCCTTTTCTTGCTCTCTCTCTCTGTCTCTCTGTCTCTCTCACTCACTTATTTTCTCTCTCTGTCTGTCTCTCTCTGTCTCTATCTCTCTGTCTCTCTCTCTCTCTCTTTATCTGTTTCTCTCTGTCTCTGTCTGTCTCTCTCTCTCTCTGTGTCTCTGAGTTTCTCTCTCTGTCTCTCCCCTGTCTCTTTCCATCTTTCTCTCTCTCGCTCTGTCTCTCTGTCTCTCTCTCTCCCACTGTCTCTCTCTATCTCTCTGTCTCTCTTTCTGTCGTCTCTCTCTCTCTGTCCCTCTCTCCCTATCTCTCTCTATCCCCCTTTCTCTCTGTCTGTTTCACTCTACCTCTCTCTGACACTCTCTGTCTCTCTCTGTCTCTCAGTCACACTCACTCTCTCTGTCTCTCTCTCTGCCTCGTTCTCTCGCTCTGTCTCTCTCTTTAACTTGTTCTCTCTGTCTCTCTCTCTCGCTCTGTCTTTCTCCTTCTCTCTCTGTCTCTCTCTCTCGCTCTGTCTCTCTCCTTCTCTCTCTCTCTGTCTCACTCCCTCTCTGTCTCTCTCTTCCCCTCTCTCCCACTCTCCTGTCTCTTTCCATCTCTCTCTTTCTCTGTCTCTCTATCTGTCTGTCTCTCTCTCTTTCTCTGTCACTCTCTCTCTCTCTCCCTCTCTCTGTCCCTCTCTCTGTCCCTCTCTCTGTGTTTCTCTCTCTGTCTCTCTCCCTCTCTCTCTCCTGTCTCTTTCCATCTCTCTCTCATTCTATCTCCCTCTCTCTTTCTCTCTCTCTGTCTCTCTCTCTCTGACAGCCTCGCTCTGTCTCTCTCTCTCTCTATCTGTTTCTATCTCTCTGTCTCTCGCTCTCTTTCTCTCTCTCTCTATCTCTGTCTCTCTATCTGTCTCTCTCTCTCTGTTTCTCCCTCTCTCTCTCTCTGTCTCTCTCCCTCTCTCTGTGTTTCTCCCTCTCTTTCTCTGTCTCTCCCCCTCTCTCAACATCCGTCTCTCTTCCTATCCCTCTCTCTCTCTATCACTCTCGCTCTCTGTCTCCCTAAATCTCTCTCTCCTGTTTCGTTCCATCTCTTGCTCTCTCTTTCTTTCTCTCTGTCCCCCCACACGCTCTCTCTCTCTCTGTCTCTCGATCTCTCTCTGTCTTTCTCTCTGTCTGTCTCTCTCTCTCTCTCTGTCTCATTCACTCCCTATCTCTCTCTCTCTGTCTCTCTGTCTATCTCTCTCTCTGTCTCTCTCTCTATCCCTCTCTCTCTATCCCTCTCTCTCACTCCCTCTCTCTCTCTCTGTCTCTCTCTCTCTGTGTCTCCGAGTTTCTCTCTGTCTCTCTTTATCTCTCTCCTGTCTCTTTTCATCTCTTTCTCTCTCTCGGTCTCTCTCACTGTCTCTCTCTCTCTGTCCCTCCCTCTGTTCCCCGCTCTCTCTCTCTGTCTCTCTCACTATTTCTGTCTCTCTCTCTCACTCTCCCCATCTCTCTCTATCCCTCTCTCTCTGTCTGTCTGTCTCTCTCCCCCTCTCTCTGACACTCTCTGCCTCTCTCTCTCTCTCTGTCACACTCACTCTCTCTGTCTGTCTCGCTCTCTCTCTCTGACCCTCTCTGTCTCTCTGTCTCTCTCTCTCTGACTCTATCTGTCTCTCTCTCTCTCTTCCTCTCTGTCTCTCTCTCAGTCTCTCTCTCCCTGTCTAAGTGTCTGTCCATCTCTGTCTCTCTCTGTCTGTATGTCTATCAATCCCTAAACTAATCCCACTGCCCCGCTCTCTCCCCATAGTCCTGTATCAATCCCTAAACTAATCCCACTGCCCCGCTCTCTCCCCATAGCCCTGCATCAATCCCTAAACTAATCCCAATGCCCCGCTCTCTCCCCATAGCCCTGTATCATTCCCCAAAATAATCCCACTGACCCACTCTCTCCCCATAGTCCTGTATCAATCCCCAAACTAATCCCACTGCCCCACTCTCTCCCCATAGTCCTGTATCAATCCCCAAACTAATCCCACTGCCCCACTCTCTCCCCATAGTCCTGTATCAATCTCCAAACTAATCCCACTGCGCCGCTCTCTCCCCATAGTCCTGCATCAATCCCCAAACTAATCCCACTGCTCCGCACTCTCCCCATAATCCTGTATCAATCCCCAAACTAATCCCACTGCCCCGCTCACTCCCCATAGTCCTGTATCAATCCCAAAACTAATCCCACTGCCCCGCTCTCTCCCCATAGCCCTGTATCAATCCCAGAATCGATACAGAAAGTGAGACAGACAGAGAGAGAGAGAGACACACACACACACTCTCTCTCTCCCTCTCACTCTCTCTCACTGTCTCTCTCTCTCTCACTGTCTCTCTCTCTGTCTCTCTCACTCTCCCTCTCTCTGTTCCTCTCTTTCACTCTGTCCCTCTCTCTGTCTCGCCCTATTTCTGTCTCACTCTCTCTCTCTCTCTCTCTCTCTCTCACTCCATATCTCTCTTCCTCGCTCTTTCTCTCTCTATGTCCCTCTCGCACTCTCTCTCTCTCTCTCCCTCTCTCTTTCCCTCTCTCTGTCCTTCTCCCTATCTCTCTCTGTGCCTCTCTCTCTCTGTCCTACAATCTCTATCTCTCTGTCTCTCTCTCTCTCTCTCTCTTTCCCTGTGTTTCTCTCTCTCTTTCTGTCTCTCTCCCTCTTTCTCCCTATCCCTCTCTCTCTCTATCCCTCTCTCTCTCTATCCCTCTCTTTCTCTCTCTCTCTCTCCTGCATTTTTCCATCTCTCTCTCTCTCTGTTCCTCTCTCTGTCTCCCTCTCTCTATATATATATATAACTCTCTGTCTCTATCTCTCTCTCTCTATCTCTCTCACTCTCTCATTTTCTCACTCTCTGTCTATCTCTCTCTGTCTCTAACTCTCTGTCTCTCTGTCTCTCTCTCTCTCTTTCTCCGTTTCTTGCTCTCTCTCTCTGTCTCTCTCACTCACTCATTTTCTCTCTCTGTCTGTCTCTCTCTGTCTCTATCTCTCTCTCTTTATCTGTTTCTCTCTGTCTCTGTCTGTCTCTCTCTCTCTCTGTGTCTCTGAGTTTCTCTCTCTGTCTCTCCCCTGTCTCTTTCCATCTTTCTCTCTCTCGCTCTGTCTCTCTGTCTCTCTCTCTCTCACTGTCTCTCTCTATCTCTCTGTCTCTCTTTCTGTCGTCTCTCTCTCTCTGTCCCTCTCTCCCTATCTCTCTCTATCCCCCTTTCTCTCTGTCTGTTTCACTCTACCTCTCTCTGACACTCTCTGTCTCTCTGTCTCTCAGTCACACTCACTCTCTCTGTCTCTCTCTCTGCCTCGTTCTCTCGCTCTGTCTCTCTCTTTAACTCTGTCTCTCTCTCTCGCTCTGTCTTTCTCCTTCTCTCTCTGTCTCTCTCTCTCGCTCTGTCTCTCTCCTTCTCTCTCTCTCTGTCTCACTCCCTCTCTGTCTCTCTCTTCTCCTCTCTCCCACTCTCCTGTCTCTTTCCATCTCTCTCTTTCTCTGTCTCTCTATCTGTCTGTCTCTCTCTCTTTCTCTGTCACTCTCTCTCTCTCTCCCTCTCTCTGTCCCTCTCTCTGTCCCTCTCTCTGTGTTTCTCTCTCTGTCTCTCTCCCTCTCTCTCTCCTGTCTCTTTCCATCTCTCTCTCATTCTATCTCCCTCTCTCTTTCTCTCTCTCTTTCTCTCTCTCTCTGACAGCCTCGCTCTGTCTCTCTCTCTCTCTATCTGTTTCTATCTCTCTATCTCTCGCTCTCTTTCTCTCTCTCTCTATCTCTGTCTCTCTCTCTCTGTTTCTCCCTCTCTCTCTCTCTGTCTCTCTCCCTCTCTCTGTGTTTCTCCCTCTCTTTCTCTGTCTCTCCCCCTCTCTCAACATCCGTCTCTCTTCCTATCCCTCTCTCTCTCTATCACTCTCGCTCTCTGTCTCCCTCTCTCTCTCTCTCTCCTGTTTCGTTCCATCTCTTGCTCTCTCTTTCTTTCTCTCTGTCCCCCCCACGCTCTCTCTCTCTCTGTCTCTCTCTCTCTCTCTCTCTATCCCTCTCTCTCTCTCTGTCTCTCTCTCTCTGTCCCTCCCTCTGTTCCCCGCTCTCTCTCTCTGTCTCTCTGTATCTCTCTCCTGTCTCTTTTCATCTCATTCTCTCTCTCGGTCTCTCTTTCTCTCTCACTGTCTCTCTCTCTCTGTCCCTCCCTCTGTTCCCCGCTCTCTCTCTCTGTCTCTCTCACTATTTCTGTCTCTCTCTCTCTCTCACTCTCCCTATCTCTCTCTATCCCTCTCTCTCTGTCTGTCTGTCTCTCTCCCCCTCTCTCTGACACTCTCTGCCTCTCTCTCTCTCTCCCTCTCTGTCTTTCTTTCTCTCTCTGACTCTCTCTGTCTCTCTCTCTCTCTCTCCCTTTCTGTCTTTCACTCTCTGTGTGTGTCTCGCTCTCTCTCTCTGACCCTCTCTGTCTCTCTGTCTCTCTCTCTCTGACTCTATCTGTCTCTCTCTCTCTCTTCCTCTCTGTCTCTCTCTCAGTCTCTCTCTCCCTGTCTAAGTGTCTCTCCCTCTCTGTCTCTCTCTGTCTGTATGTCTATCAATCCCTAAACTAATCCCACTGCCCCACTCTCTCCCCATAGTCCTGTATCAATCCCTAAACTAATCCCATTGCCCCGCTCTCTCCCCATAGTCCTGTATCAATCCCCAAACTAATCCCACTGCCCCGCTCTCTCCCTATAGTCGTGTATCAATCCCAAACTAATCCCACTGCCCCGCTCTCTCCCCATAGCCCTGTATCAATCTCCAAATTAATCCCACTGCGCCGCTCTCTCCCCATAGTCCTGTATCAATCTCCAAACTAATCCCACTGCCCCGCTCTCTCCCCATAGCACTGTATCAATCCCCAAACTAATCCCACTGCCCCGCTCTCTCCCCATAGCCCTGTATCAATCCCAAACTAATCCCACTGCCCCGCTCTCTCCCCATAGTCCTGTATCAATCCCCAAACTAATCCCACTGCCCCGCTCTCTCCCCATAGCCCTGTATCAATCCCAAACTAATCCCACTGCCCCGCTCTCTCCCTATAGTCGTGTATCAATCCAAACTAATCCCACTGCCCCGCTCTCTCCCCACAGTCCTGTATCAATCCCCAAACTAATCCCACTGCCCCGCTCTCTCCCCATAGTCCTGTATCAATCTCCAAACTAATCCCACTGCCCCGCTCTCTCCCCACAGTCCTGTATCAATCCCCAAACTAATCCCACTGCCCCGCTCTCTCCCCATAGTCCTGTATCAATCTCCAAACTAATCCCACTGCCCGCGCTCTCCCCATAGTCCTGTATCAGTCCCCAAACTAATCCCACTGCCCCGCTCTCTCCCCATAGCCCTGTATCAATCCCCAAACTAATCCCACTGCCCCGCTCTCTCTCCATAGTCGTGTATCAATCCCCAAACTAATCCCACTGCCCCGCTCTCTCCCCATAGTCCTGTATCAATTCCCAAACTAATCCCACTGTCCCGCTCTCTCCCCATAGTCCTGTATCAATCCCCAAACTAATCCCACTGTCCCGCTCTCTCCCCATAGTCCTGTATCAATCTCCAAACTAATCCCACTGCCCCGCTCTCTCCCCATCGTCCTGTATCAATCCCCAAACTAATCCCAATGCCCCGCTCTCTCCCCATAGTCCTGTATCAATTCCCAAACTAATCCCACTGTCCCGCTCTCTCCCCATAGTCCTGTATCAATCCCCAAACTAATCCCACTGCCCCGCTCTCTCTCCATAGTCGTGTATCAATCCCCAAACAAATCCCACTGCCCCGCTCTCTCCCCATAGTCCTGTATCAATTCCCAAACTAATCCCACTGTCCCGCTCTCTCCCCATAGTCCTGCATCAATCCCTAAACTAATCCCACTGCCCCGCTCTCTCCACATAGCCCTGTATCAATCCCCAAACTAATCCCACTGCCCCGCTCTCTCCCCATAGTCCTGTATCAATCCCAGAATCGATACAGAAAGTGAGACAGACAGAGAGAGAGACACACACACACTCTCTCTCTCCCTCTTGCTCTCTCTCACTGTCTCTTTCTCTGTCTCTCTCACTCTCTCTGATCCTCTCTTTCACTCTGTCCCTCTCTCTGTCTCGCCCTATTTCTGTCTCTCTCTCTCTCTCTCTCTCTCTGTCTCTCTCTCACTCTGTATCTCTCTTTCCCGCTCTTTCTCTCTCTCTGTCCCTCTCTCTGTTCCTCTCGCTCTCTCTCTGTCTCTCTCCCTCTCTCTTTCCCTCTCTCTGTCCTTCTCCCTATCTCCCTCTCTCTCTCTGTGCCTCTCTCTCTCTCTGTCCTACAATCTCTATCTCTCTGTCTCTCTCTCTCTCTCTTTCCCTGTGTTTCTCTCTCTCTTTCTTTCTCTCTCCCTCTTTCTCTCTATCCCCCTCTCTCTCTCTATCCCCCTCTCTGTCTATCCCTCTCTTTCTCTCTCTCCTGCATTTTTCCATCACTCTCTCTCTCTGTCCCTCTCTCTGTCTCCCTCTCTATATATATATTTATATATATATAACTCTCTGTCCCTATCTCTCTCTCTCTATCTCTCTCACTCTCTCATTTTCTCACTCTCTGTCTATCTCTCTCTGTCTCTAACTCTCTGTCTCTCTGTCTCTCTCTCTCTCTCTTTCTCCATTTCTCGCTCGCTCTCTCTCTCTGTCTCTCTCTCTCTCTGTGTCTCTGAGTTTCTCTCTCTGTCTCTCTCCTGTCTCTTTCCATCTTTCTCTCTCTCGCTCTGTCTCTCTGTCTCTCTCTCTATCTCTCTCTCTCTCACTGTCTCTCTCACTCTCTCTCTCTATCTATCTGTCTCTCTCTCTCTGTCCCTCTCTCCCTATCTCTCTCTATCCCCCTTTCTCTCTGTCTGTTTCACTCTATCTCTCTCTGACACTCTCTGTCTCTCTCTGTCTCTCAGTCACACTCACTCTCTCTGTCTCTCTCTCTGCCTCGTTCTCTCGCTCTGTCTCTCTCTCTGACTTGTTCTCTTTGTCTGTCTCTCTCTCGCTCTGTCTTTCTCCTTCTCTCTCTGTCTCTCTCTCTCGCTCTGTCTCTCTCCTTCTCTCTCTCTCTGTCTCACTCCTTCTCGGTCTCTCTCTTCCTATCTCTCTCTATCCCTCTCTCCCACTCTCCTGTCTCTTTCCATCTCTCTCTGTCTCTCTGTCTCTCTATCTGTCTGTCTCTCTCTCTTTCTCTGTCTCTGTCACTCTCTCTCTCTCCCTCTCTCTGTCCCTCTCTCTGTGTTTCTCTCTCTGTCTCTCTCCCTCTCTCTCTCCTGTCTCTTTCCATCTCTCTCTCATTCTATCTCCCTCTCTCTTTCTCTCTCTGTCTCTCTCTCTCTGACAGCCTCGCTCTGTCTCTCTCTCTCTCTATCTGTTTCTATCTCTCTGTCTCTCGCTCTCTTTCTCTCTCTCTCTATCTCTGTCTCTCTATCTGTCTCTCTCTCTCTGTTTCTCCCTCTCTCTCTCTCTGTCTCTCTCCCTCTCTCTGTGTTTCTCCCTCTCTTTCTCTGTCTCTCCCCCTCTCTCAACATCCGTCTCTCTTCCTATCCCTCTCTCTCTCTATCACTCTCGCTCTCTGTCTCCCTCTCTCTCTCTCCTGTTTATTTCCATCTCTTGCTCTCTCTTTCTTTCTCTCTGTCCCCCCCACGCTCTCTCTCTCTCTGTCTCTCTATCTCTCTCTGTCTTTCTCTCTGTCTGTCTCTCTCTCTGTCTGTCTCATTCACTCCCTATCTCTCTCTCTCTGTCTCTCTGTCTCTCTCTCTCTCTGTCTCTCTCTGTCTCTCTCTCTCTCTGTCTCTCTCTCTCACTCCCTCTCTCTCTCTCTGTGTCTCTGAGTTTCTCTCTCTCTCTCTGTCTCTCTCTCTCTCTGTCTCTCTCTCTCTCTGTCTCTCTCTCTCACTCCCTCTCTCTCTCACTGTCTCTCTCTCTCTGTCCCTCCCTCTGTTCCCCGCTCTCTCTCACTATTTCTGTCTCTCTCTCTCTCTCACTCTCCCTATCTCTCTCTATCCCTCTCTCTCTGTCTGTCTGTCTCTCTCCCCCTCTCTCTGACACTCTCTGCCTCTCTCTCTCTCTCTGTCACACTCACTCTCTCTGTCTCTCTATCTCTCTCTCTCTGTCTTTCTTTCTCTCTCTGACTCTCTCTGTCTCTCTCTCTCTCTCCCTTTCTGTCTCTCACTCTCTGTGTGTGTCTCGCTCTCTCTCTCTGAGCCTCTCTGTCTCTCTCTCTCTGACTCTATCTGTCTCTCTCTCTCTCTTCCTCTCTGTCTCTCTCTCAGTCTCTCTCTCCCTGTCTAAGTGTCTCTCCCTCTCTGTCTCTCTCTGTATGTCTATCAATCCCGAAACTAATCCCACTGCCCTGCTCTCTCAATTTACCCCTGTACCAAACCCCAAACTAATCCCACTGCCCCGCTCTCTCCCCATAGTCGTGTATCAATCCCCAAACTAATCCCACTGCCCCGCTCTCTCCCCACAGTCCTGTATCAATCCCCAAACTAATCCCACTGCCCCGCTCTCTCCCCATCGTCCTGTATCAATCCCCAAACTAATCCCACTGCCCCGCTCTCTCCCCATAGCCCTGTATCAATCCCCAAACTAATCCCACTGCCCCGCTCTCTCCCCATAGACCTGTATCAATCCCCAAACTAATCCCACTGCCCCGCTCTCTCCCCATAGCCTTGTATCAATCTCCAAACTAATCCCACTGCCCCGCTCTCTCCCCATTGTCCTGTATCAATCCCCAAACTAATCCCACTACCCCGCTCTCTCCCCATGTCCTGTATCAATCCCCAAACTAATCCCACTGTCCCGCTCTCTCCCCGTAGCCTTGTATCAATCTCCAAACTAATCCCACTGCCCCGCTCTCTCCCCATAGCCTTGTATCAATCCCCAAACTAATCCCACTGCCCCGCTCTCTCCCCATAGCCCTGTATCAATCCCCAAACTAATCCCACTACCCCGCTCTCTCCCCATAGTCCTGTATCAATCCCAAACTAATCCCACTGCCCCACTCTCACCTCATAGTCCTGTATCAATCCCCAAACTAATCCCACTGCCCCGCTCTCTCCCCATAGCCTTGTATCTATCTGCAAACTAATCCCACTGCCCCGCTCTCTCCCCATGTCCTGTATCAATCCCCAAACTAATCCCACTGCCCCGCTCTCTCCCCGTAGCCTTGTATCAATCTCCAAACTAATCCCACTGCCCCGCTCTCTCCCCATAGTCCTGTATCAATCCCCAAACTAATCCCACTACCCCGCTCTCTCCCCATAATCCTGTATCAATCCCAAACTAATCCCACTGCCCCGCTCTCTCCCCATAGCCTTGTATCAATCTGCAAACTAATCCCACTGCCCCGCTCTCTCCCCATGTCCTGTATCAATCCCCAAACTAATCCCACTGCCCCGCTCTCTCCCCATAGTCCTGTATCAATCCCCAAACTAATCCCACTGCCCCGCTCTCTCCCCATAGTCCTGTATCAATCCGCAAACTAATCCCACTGCCCCGCTCTCTCCCCATAGTCCTGTATCAATCCCCAAACTAATCCCACTGCCCCGCTCTCTCCCCATAGTCCTGTATCAATCCTCAAACTAATCCCACTGCCCCGCTCTCTCCCCATAGTCCTGTATCAATCCCCAAACTAATCCCACTGCCCCGCTCTCTCCCCATAGTTTTGTATCAATCCCCAAACTAATCCCACTGCCCCGCTCTCTCCCCATAGCCCTGTATCAATCCCAAAACTAATCCCACTGCCCCGCTCTCTCCCCATAGTCCTGCATCAATCTCCAAACTAATCCCACTGCCCCACTCTCTCCCCATAGTCCTGTATCAATCCCCAAACTTATCCCACTGCCCCGCTCTCTCCCCATAGTCCTGTATCAATCCCCAAACTAATCCCACTGCCCCGCTCTCTCCCCATAGTCCTGTATCAATCCCCAAACTAATCCCACTGCCCCGCTCTCTCCCCATAGTCCTGTATCAATCCCCAAACTAATCCCACTGCCCCGCTCTCTCCCCATAGTCCTGTATCAATCTCCAAACTAATCCCACTGCCCCGCTTTCTCCCCATAGTCCTGTATCAATCCCCAAACTAATCCCACTGCCCCGCTCTCTCCCCAAAGCCCTGTGTCAATCCCCAAACTAATCCCACTGCCCTGCTCTCTCCCCATAGTCCTGTATCAATCCCCAAACTAATCCCACTGCCCTGCTCTCTCCCCATAGTCCTGTATCAATCCCCAAACTAATCCCACTGCCCCGCTCTCTCCCCATAGCCCTGTATCAATCTCCAAACTAATCCCACTGCCCCGCTCTCTCCCCATAGTCCTGTATCAATCCCCAAACTAATCCCACTGCCCTGCTCTCTCCCCATAGTCCTGTATCAATCCCCAAACTAATCCCACTGCCCCGCTCTCTCCCCATAGTCCTGTATCAATCCCCAAACCAATCCCACTGCCCCGCTCTCTCCCCATAGTCCTGTATCAATCCCCAAACTAGTCCCACTGCCCCGCTCTCTCCCCATAGTCCTGTATCAATCCCCAAACTAATCCCACTGCCCCGCTGTCTCCCCATAGTCCTGTATCAATCCCCAAACTAATCCCACTGCCCCGCTCTCTCCCCATAGCCCTGTATCAGTCCCCAAACTAATCCCACTGCCCCGCTCTCTCCCCATAGCCCTGTATCAATCCCGAAACTAATCCCACTGCCCCGCTCTCTCTCCATAGTCGTGTATCAATCCCCAAACTAATCCCACTGCCCCGCTCTCTCCCCATAGTCCCGTATCAATTCCCAAACTAATCCCACTGTCCCGCTCTCTCCCCATAGTCCTGGATCAATCCCTAAACTAATCCCACTGCCCCGCTCTCTCCCCATAGCCCTGTATCAATCCCCAAACTAATCCCACTGCCCCGCTCTCTCCCCATAGCCCTGTATCAATCCCCAAACTAATCCCACTGCCCCGCTCTCTCCCCATAGTCCTGGATCAATCCCCAAACTAATCCCACTGCCCCACTCTCTCCCCATAGTCCTGTATCAATCCCAGAATCGATACAGAAAGTGAGACAGACAGAGAGAGAGAGAGACACACACACACTCTCTCTCTCCCTCTTGCTCTCTCTCACTGTCTCTTTCTCTGTCTCTCTCACTCTCTCTGATCCTCTCTTTCACTCTGTTCCTCTTTCTGTCTCGCCCTATTTCTGTCTCTCTCTCTCTCTCTCTCTCTGTCTCTCTCTCACTCTGTATCTCTCTTTCCTGCTCTTTCTCTCTCTCTGTCCCTCTCTCTGTTCCTCTCGCTCTCTCTCTGTCTCTCTCCCTCTCTCTTTCCCTCTCTCTGTCCTTCTCCCTATCTCCCTCTCTCTCTCTGTGCCTCTCTCTCTCTCTGTCCTACAATCTCTATCTCTCTGTCTCTCTCTCTCTCTCTCTTTCCCTGTGTTTCTCTCTCTCTTTCTGTCTCTCTCCCTCTTTCTCCCTATCCCTCTCTCTCTCTATCCCCCTCTCTCTCTATCCCTCTCTTTCTCTCTCTCTCTCCTGCATTTTTCCATCACTCTCTCTCTCTGTCCCTCTCTCTATCTCCCTCTCTATATATATATTTATATATATATAACTCTCTGTCTCTATCTCTCTCTCTCTATCTCTCTCACTCTCTCATTTTCTCACTCTCTGTCTATCTCTCTCTGTCTCTAACTCTCTGTCTCTCTCTCTCTCTCTTTCTCCATTTCTCGCTCGCTCTCTCTCTCTGTCTCTCTCTCTCTCTGTGTCTCTGAGTTTCTCTCTCTGTCTCTCTCCTGTCTCTTTCCATCTTTCTCTCTCTCGCTCTGTCTCTCTGTCTCTCTCTCTATCTCTCTCTCTCTCTCTCTCTCTCACTGTCTCTCTCACTCTCTCTCTCTATCTATCTGTCTCTCTCTCTCTGTCCCTCTCTCCCTATCTCTCTCTATCCCCCTTTCTCTCTGTCTGTTTCACTCTATCTCTCTCTGACACTCTCTGTCTCTCTCTGTCTCTCAGTCACACTCACTCTCTCTGTCTCTCTCTCTGCCTCGTTCTCTCGCTCTGTCTCTCTCTCTGACTTGTTCTCTTTGTCTCTCTCTCTCTCGCTCTGTCTTTCTCCTTCTCTCTCTGTCTCTCTCTCTCGCTCTGTCTCTCTCCTTCTCTCTCTCTCTGTCTCACTCCTTCTCGGTCTCTCTCTTCCTATCTCTCTCTATCCCTCTCTCCCACTCTCCTGTCTCTTTCCATCTCTCTCTGTCTCTCTGTCTCTCTATCTGTCTGTCTCTCTCTCTTTCTCTGTCTCTGTCACTCTCTCTCTCTCCCTCTCTCTGTGTTTCTCTCTCTGTCTCTCTCCCTCTCTCTCTCCTGTCTCTTTCCATCTCTCTCTCATTCTATCTCCCTCTCTCTTTCTCTCTCTGTCTCTCTCTCTCTGACAGCCTCGCTCTGTCTCTCTCTCTCTCTATCTGTTTCTATCTCTCTGTCTCTCGCACTCTTTCTCTCTCTCTATCTCTGTCTCTCTATCTGTCTCTCTCTCTCTGTTTCTCCCTCTCTCTCTCTCTGTCTCTCTCCCTCTCTCTGTGTTTCTCCCTCTCTTTCTCTGTCTCTCCCCCTCTCTCAACATCCGTCTCTCTTCCTATTCCTCTCTCTCTCTATCACTCTCGCTCTCTGTCTCCCTCTCTCTCTCTCCTGTTTCTTTCCATCTCTTGCTCTCTCTTTCTTTCTCTCTGTCCCCCCCACGCTCTCTCTCTCTCTGTCTCTCTATCTCTCTCTGTCTTTCTCTCTGTCTGTCTCTCTCTCTGTCTGTCTCATTCACTCCCTATCTCTCTCTCTCTGTCTCTCTGTCTCTCTCTCTCTCTGTCTCTCTCTGTCTCTCTCTCTCTCTGTCTCTCTCTCTCACTCCCTCTCTCTCTCTCTGTGTCTCTGAGTTTCTCTCTCTCTCTCTCTGTCTCTCTCTCTCTCTGTCTCTCTCTCTCTCTGTCTCTCTCTCTCACTCCCTCTCTCTCTCACTGTCTCTCTCTCTCTGTCCCTCCCTCTGTTCCCCGCTCTCTCTCACTATTTCTGTCTCTCTCTCTCTCTCACTCTCCCTATCTCTCTCTATCCCTCTCTCTCTGTCTGTCTGTCTCTCTCCCCCTCTCTCTGACACTCTCTGTCTCTCTCTCTCTCTCTGTCACAATCACTCTCTCTGTCTCTCTCTCTCTCTCTCTCTCTCTGTCTTTCTTTCTCTCTCTGACTCTCTCTGTCTCTCTCTCTCTCTCCCTTTCTGTCTCTCACTCTCTGTGTGTGTCTCGCTCTCTCTCTCTGAGCCTCTCTGTCTCTCTCTCTCTGACTCTAACTGTCTATCTCTCTCTCTTCCTCTCTGTCTCTCTCTCAGTCTCTCTCTCCCTGTCTAAGTATCTCTCCCTCTCTGTCTCTCTCTGTATGTCTATCAATCCCGAAACTAATCCCACTGCCCTGCTCTCTCCCCATACCCCTGTACCAAACCCCAAACTAATCCCACTGCCCCGCTCTCTCCCCATAGTCGTGTATCAATCCCCAAACTAATCCCACTGCCCCGCTCTCTCCCCATAGTCCTGTATCAATCCCCAAACTAATCCCACTGCCCCACTCTCTCCCCATCGTCCTGTATCAATCCCCAAACTAATCCCACTGCCCCGCTCTCTCCCCATAGCCCTGTATCAATCCCCAAACTAATCCCACTGCCCCGCTCTCTCCCCATAGACCTGTATCAATCCCCAAACTAATCCCACTGCCCCGCTCTCTCCCCATAGCCTTGTATCAATCTCCAAACTAATCCCACTGCCCCGCTCTCTCCCCATTGTCCTGTATCAATCCCCAAACTAATCCCACTACCCCGCTCTCTCCCCATGTCCTGTATCAATCCCCAAACTAATCCCACTGTCCCGCTCTCTCCCCGTAGCCTTGTATCAATCTCCAAACTAATCCCACTGCCCCGCTCTCTCCCCATAGTCCTGTATCAATCCCCAAACTAATCCCACTACCCCGCTCTCTCCCCATAGTCCTGTATCAATCCCAAACTAATCCCACTGCCCCACTCTCACCTCATAGTCCTGTATCA
The DNA here is from genome assembly GCF_044704955.1 of Pristiophorus japonicus. Taxonomy (NCBI): domain Eukaryota; kingdom Metazoa; phylum Chordata; class Chondrichthyes; family Pristiophoridae; genus Pristiophorus; species Pristiophorus japonicus. The sequence continues at coordinate 211,030 of NW_027254202.1, forward strand.
ATCCCCAAACTAATCCCACTGCCCCGCTCTCTCCCCATGTCCTGTATCAATCCCCAAACTAATCCCACTGCCCCGCTCTCTCCCCATAGTCCTGTATCAATCCCCAAACTAATCCCACTGCCCCGCTCTCTCCCCATAGTCCTGTATCAATCCGCAAACTAATCCCACTGCCCCGCTCTCTCCCCATAGTCCTGTATCAATCCCCAAACTAATCCCACTGCCCCGCTCTCTCCCCATAGTCGTGTATCAATCCTCAAACTAATCCCACTGCCCCGCTCTCTCCCCATAGTCCTGTATCAATCCCCAAGCTAATCCCACTGCCCCGCTCTCTCCCCATAGTCCTGTATCAATCCCCAAACTAATCCCACTGCCCCGCTCTCTCCCCATAGCCCTGTATCAATCCCCAAACTAATCCCACTGCCCCGCTCTCTCCCCATAGTCCTGTATCAATCTCCAAACTAATCCCACTGCCCCACTCTCTCCCCATAGTCCTGTATCAATCCCCAAACTAATCCCACTGCCCCGCTCTCTCCTCATAGTCCTGTATCAATCTCCAAACTAATCCCACTGCCCCGCTCTCTCCCCATAGTCCTGTATCAATCCCCAAACTAATCCCACTGCCCCGCTCTCTCCCCATAGCCCTGTATCAATCCCCAAACTAATCCCACTGCCCCGCTCTCTCCCCATAGTCCTGTATCAATCCCCAAACTAATCCCACTGCCCCGCTCTCTCCCCATAGTCCTGTATCAATCCCCAAACTAATCCCACTGCCCCGCTCTCTCCCCATAGTCCTGTATCAATCCCCAAACTAATCCCACTGCCCCGCTCTCTCCCCATAGTCCTGTATCAATCCCCAAACTAATCCCACTGCCCCGCTCTCTCCCCATAGTCCTGTATCAATCCCCAAACCAATCCCACTGCCCCGCTCTCTCCCCATAGTCCTGTATCAATCCCCAAACTAGTCCCACTGCCCCGCTCTCTCCCCATAGTCCTGTATCAATCCCCAAACTAATCCCACTGCCCCGCTCTCTCCCCATAGTCCTGTATCAATCCCCAAACTAGTTCTCTCTCTGTCTCTCTCGGTCTCTCTCTCTGTATCTCTTTCCCTCTCCATATATCTCTATGTCTCTATCTGTTTCTAGCTCTCTCTCTCTCTCTCTCACTCGCTCTGTCTGTCTCTTTTCCTCTCTCTCTCTGTGCCTGTCTCTCTCTCTCTCTCTCTCTCTCGCTCTGTCTTTCTGTCTCTCTCTGTCTCTCTCTGTCTAGCTCCCTATCGCTCGCTCTCTCCATCTCTGTTTCTCTCTCACTAATTTTCCCTCTCTTTGCCTCCCTCTTTCTCTCTCACTGTCGATCTTTATCTCTCCCTCTCTGTTTATCTGTCTCGCTGTCTTTCTCTCTGTGTCTCTCTCTCTCTCTCTCTGTCTTGTCTCTCTCTCTCACTCTGTCTGTCTCTCTCTCACTTTCTTTCTGTCTCTCTCTCTATCCATCTCTCTCGATCCCTCTCTCTCTATCCCTCTCTTTCTCTAGCTTCCTCTCTCTCTCTGCCTTTCCCTCTCTCTGTATCTCTGAGTTTCTCTCTTTGTCTCTTTGTCTCTCTCTACTGTCTCTTTTCATCTCTTTCTCTCTCTCTGTCCCTTTCACTGTGCCCCTCTCTCTCTCTCTTTATCTCTCTCTCACTAACTCTGTCTCTCTCTCTCTCCCTCTCTCTGTATCTCTCTCTGTCCCTCTCTCTCTTTGACTGTCTCTCTCTCCCTCTCTCTGACACTCTCTGACACTCTCTCTCTGTCACACTCACTCTCTCTGTCTCTCTCTTTCTCTGGCTCTCTCTGTCTGTTTCTCCCTCTCTCTCTTTGACTCTCTCTGTGTCACTCTCTCTCTCCCTATCTCTCTCTCTCACTCTCTGTGTCTCTCTCTGTCTCTCTCTCTCTCTCTGTCTCTCTCTCTCTGACTCTCTCCGTCTCTCTCTCTCTCTCTCTGACTCTCTCTGTCTCTCTCTCTCTCCCTCTGTCTCTCTCTCACTCTCTGTGTCTCTCTCTGTCTCTCTCTCTCTCTCCCTGACTCTCTCTGTCTCTCTCTCTCTCTCTCTGACTCTCTCTGTCTCTCTCTCACTCTCTTGTCACTCTCTATCTCTCTCTCTCTCCCTCTCTGTCTCTCTCTCTCTCTCTCTCACTCTCTCTCTCTGTGTCTCTCTTTCTATGTCTCTTTCTCTGTCTCTCTCTCTCTCTGTCTCTCCCTCTCTGTCTCTCTCTCTCTGACTCTCTCTGTCTCTCTCTCTGAGTCTCTCTGTCTCTCTCTCTCTCTGACTCTCTCTCTTTCTCCCTCTCTGTCTCTCTCTCTCTCCCTCTCTGTCTCTCTCTCTCTCTGTCTCTCTCTCTCTCTGTCTCTCTTTCTCTGGCTCTCTCTGTCTCTCTCTCTCTCTGACTCTCTCTCTTTCTCCCTCTCTGTCTCTCTGTCTCTCTCTCTCTGTCTCTCTCTTTCTCTGGCTCTCTCTGTCTGTCTCTCCCTCTCTCTCTTTGACTCTCTCTGTATCACTCTTTCTCTCCCTATCTCTCTCTATCCCCCTAACTCTCTCTCTCTGACTCTCTCTGTCTCTCTCTCTGACTCTCTCTGTCTCTCTGACTCTCTGACTCTCTCCGTCTCTCTCTGTCTCGCTCTCTTTCTGACTCTCGCTGTCTCTCTCTTTCTGACTCTCTCTGACTCTCTCTCTCTCTGACTCTCTCTGTCTCTCTCTCTGACTCTCTCTGACTCTCTGACTCTCTCCGTCTCTCTCTGTCTCGCTCTCTTTCTGACTCTCGCTGTCTCTCTCTTTCTGACTCTCTCTGACTCTCTCTCTCTCTGACTCTCTCTGTCTCTCTCTCTGACTCTCTCTGTCTCTCTGACTCTCTGACTCTCTCCGTCTCTCTCTGTCTCGCTCTCTTTCTGACTCTCGCTGTCTCTCTCTTTCTGACTCTCTCTGACTCTCTCTCTCTCTGTCTCTCTCTCTCTCTCTATTTCTCTCACTCTACATCTGACTCTCTCTGTCTCTCTCTATCTCTGACTCTCTCTGTCTCTCTCTCACTATCTCTCTCTCCCTGTCTCTGTCTCTCTCTCTCTCTCTCTGTCTCTCCCTCTCTCTCTTTGACTCTCTCTGTCTCTCTCTCTCTCTCTCTGACTCTCTCCATCCATCTCTCTCTCTCTCTCTCTCTCTATCCCTCTCTCTGTCTCTCTCGCTCTCTCTCTGTCTCTCTCTCTCACTCTCTCTCTCTCTGACTCTCTTCCTCTCTGTCTATCTCTGTCTGTATGTCTGTCTCTTTCTCTGTATATCTCCCTCTCTCTCTCTCTCTGTCTCTCTGAAGCTCTCCCGGAACCACAGTGACAATGCACATACCGAACTTCAGACATCCATTTTACATTTGTTAATGGTCGCCATTTGATGTTAACACTGGGAGATTGATGACAGAGACCGACTACTCTCTAATTTAACGTTAGCTGCTTAAAGGTGTACCTGCCCTGGGAGTGTTTGATGGGACAGTGTAGAGGGAGCTTTACTCTGTATCTAACCCCCTGTACCTGCCCTGGGAGTGTTTGATGGGACAGTGTAGAGAGAGCTTTACTCTGTATCTAACCCCCTGTACCTGCCCTGGGAGTGTTTGATGGGACAGTGTAGAGAGAGCTTTACTCTGTATCTAACCCCCTGTACCTGCCCTGGGAATGTTTGATGGGACAGTGTAGAGGGAGCTTTACTCTGTATCTAACCCTGTGCTGTACCTGCCCTGGGAATGTTTGATGGGACAGTGTAGAGGGAGCTTTACTCTGTATCTAACCCCGTGCTGTACCTGCCCTGGGAGTGTTTGATGGGACAGTGTAGAGGGAACTTTACTCTGCATCTAACCCTCTGTACCTGCCCTGGAAGTGTTTGATGGGACAGTGTAGAGGGAGCTTTACTCTGTATCTAACCCCCTATACCTGCCCTGGGAGTGTTTGATGGGACAGTGTAGAGGGAGCTTTACTCTGTATCTAACCCCCTGACACTGCCCTGGGAGTGTTTGATGGGACAGTGTAGAGGGAGCTTTACTCTGTATCTAACCCCCTGTACCAGCCCTGGGAGTGTTTGATGGGACAGTGTAGAGGGAGCTTTACTCTGTATCTAACCCCCTGTACCTGCCCTGGGAGTGTTTGATGGGACAGTGTAGAGGCAGCTTTACTGTGTATCTAACCCCCTGTACCTGCGCTGGGAGTGTTTGATGGGACAGTGTCGAGGGAGCTTTACTCTGTATCTCACCCCCTGTACCTGCCCTGGGAGTGTTTGATGGGACAGTGTAGAGGGAGCTTTACTCTGTATCTAACCCCCTGACCCTGCCCTGGGAGTGTTTGATGGGACAGTGTAGAGGGAGCTTTACTCTGTATCTAACCCCCTGACCCTGCCCTGGGAGTGTTTGATGGGACAGTGTAGAGGGAGCTTTACTCTGTATCTAACCCCCTGTACCTGCCCTGGGAGTGTTTGATGGGACAGTGTAGAGGGAGCTTTACTCTGTATCTAACCCCCTGTACCTGCCCTGGGAGTGTTTGATGGGACAGTGTCGAAGGAGCTTTACTCTGTATCTAACCCCCTGACACTGCCCTGGGAGTGTTTGATGGGACAGTGTAGAGGGAGCTTTACTCTGTATCTAAACCCCTGTACCTGCCCTGGGAGTGTTTGATGGGACAGTGTAGAGGGAGCTTTACTCTGTATCTAACCCCCTGCACCTGCCCTGGGAGTGTTTGATGGGACAGTGTAGAGGGAGCTTTACTCTGTATCTAACCCCCTGTACCTGCCCTGGGAGTGTTTGATGGGACAGTGTAGAGGGAGCTTTACTCTGTATCTAACCCCCTGTACCAGCCCTGGGAGTGTTTGATGGGACAGTGTCGAGGGAGCTTTACTCTGTATCTAACCCCCTGTACCTGCCCTGGGAGTGTTTGATGGGACAGTGTAGAGGCAGCTTTACTGTGTATCTAACCCCCTGTACCTGCCCTGGGAGTGTTTGATGGGACAGTGTAGAGGGAGCTTTACTCTGTATCTAACCCCCTGTACCTGCCCTGGGAGTGTTTGATGGGACAGTGTAGAGGGAGCTTTACTCTGTATCTAACCCCCTGACCCTGCCCTGGGAGTGTTTGATGGGACAGTGTAGAGGGAGCTTTACTCTGTATCTAACCCCCTGACCCTGCCCTGGGAGTGTTTGATGGGACAGTGTAGAGGGAGCTTTACTCTGTATCTAACCCCCTGTACCTGCCCTGGGAGTGTTTGATGGGACAGTGTAGAGGGAGCTTTACTCTGTATCTAACCCCCTGTACCTGCCCTGGGAGTATTTGATGGGACAGTGTCGAAGGAGCTTTACTCTGTATCTAACCCCCTGACCCTGCCCTGGGAGTGTTTGATGGGACAGTGTAGAGGGAGCTTTACTCTGTATCTAACCCCCTGTACCTGCCCTGGGAGTGTTTGATGGGACAGTGTAGAGGGAGCTTTACTCTGTATCTAACCCCCTGTACCAGCCCTGGGAGTGTTTGATGGGACAGTGTCGAGGGAGCTTTACTCTGTATCTAACCCCCTGTACCTGCTATGGGAGTGTTTGATGGGACAGTGTAGAGGCAGCTTTACTGTTTATCTAACCCCCTGTACCTGCCCTGGGAGTGTTTGATGGGACAGTGTAGAGGGAGCTTTACTCTGTATCTAACCCCCTGTACCTGCCCTGGGAGTGTTTGATGGGACAGTGTAGAGGGAGCTTTACTCTGTATCTAACCCCCTGACCCTGCCCTGGGAGTGTTTGATGGGACAGTGTAGAGGGAGCTTTACTCTGTATCTAACCCCCTGACCCTGCCCTGGGAGTGTTTGATGGGACAGTGTAGAGGGAGCTTTACTCTGTATCTAACCCCCTGTACCTGCCCTGGGAGTGTTTGATGGGACAGTGTAGAGGGAGCTTTACTCTGTATCTAACCCCCTGTACCTGCCCTGGGAGTATTTGATGGGACAGTGTCGAAGGAGCTTTACTCTGTATCTAACCCCCTGACCCTGCCCTGGGAGTGTTTGATGGGACAGTGTAGAGGGAGCTTTACTCTGTATCTAACCCCCTGTACCAGCCCTGGGAGTGTTTGATGGGACAGTGTCGAGGGAGCTTTACTGTGTATCTAACCCCCTGTACCTGCCCTGGGAGTGTTTGATGGGACAGTGTAGAGGGAGCTTTACTCTGTATCTAACCCCCTGTACCTGCCCTGGGAGTGTTTGATGGGACAGTGTAGAGGGAGCTTTACTCTGTATCTAACCCCCTGACCCTGCCCTGGGAGTGTTTGATGGGACAGTGTAGAGGGAGCTTTACTCTGTATCTAACCCCCTGACCCTGCCCTGGGAGTGTTTGATGGGACAGTGTAGAGGGAGCTTTACTCTGTATCTAACCCCCTGTACCTGCCCTGGGAGTGTTTGATGGGACAGTGTAGAGGGAGCTTTACTCTGTATCTAACCCCCTGTACCTGCCCTGGGAGTGTTTGATGGGACAGTGTCGAAGGAGCTTTACTCTGTATCTAACCCCCTGAACCTGCCCTGGGAGTGTTTGATGGGGACAGTGTAGAGGCAGCTTTACTGTGTATCTAACCCCCTGTACCTGCCCTGGGAGTGTTTGATGGGACAGTGTAGAGGGAGCTTTACTCTGGATCTAACCCCCTGTACCTGCCCTGGGAGTGTTTGATGGGACAGTGTAGAGGGAGCTTTACTCTGTATCTAACCCCCTGACCCTGCCCTGGGAGTGTTTGATGGGACAGTGTAGAGGGAGCTTTACTCTGTATCTAACCCCCTGACCCTGCCCTGGGAGTGTTTGATGGGACAGTGTAGAGGGAGCTTTACTCTGTATCTAACCCCCTGTACCTGCCCTGGGAGTGTTTGATGGGACAGTGTAGAGGGAGCTTTCCTCTGTATCCAGCCCCCTGTACCAGCCCTGGGAGTGTTTGATGGGACAGTGTCGAGGGAGCTTTACTCTGTATCTAACCCCCTGTACCTGCCCTGGGAGTGTTTGATGGGACAGTGTAGAGGCAGCTTTACTGTGTATCTAACCCCCTTTACCTGCCCTGGGATTGTTTGATGGGACAGTGTAGAGGGAGCTTTACTCTGTATCTAACCCCCTGTACCTGCCCTGGGAGTGTTTGATGGGACAGTGTAGAGGGAGCTTTACTCTGTATCTAACCCCCTGTACCTGCCCTGGGAGTGTTTGATGGGACAGTGTAGAGAGAGCTTTACTCTGTATCTAACCCCCTGTACCTGCCCTGGGAATGTTTGATGGGACAGTGTAGAGGGAGCTTTACTCTGTATCTAACCCTGTGCTGGACCTGCCCTGGGAATGTTTGATGGGACAGTGTAGAGGGAGCTTTACTCTGTATCTAACCCCGTGCTGTACCTGCCCTGGGAGTGTTTGATGGGACAGTGTAGAGGGAACTTTACTCTGCATCTAACCCTCTGTACCTGCCCTGGAAGTGTTTGATGGGACAGTGTAGAGGGAGCTTTACTCTGTATCTAACCCCCTGTACCTGCCCTGGGAGTGTTTGATGGGACAGTGTAGAGGGAGCTTTACTCTGTATCTAACCCCCTGTACCTGCCCTGGGAGTGTTTGATGGGACAGTGTAGAGGGAGCTTTACTCTGTATCTAAACCCCTGTACCTGCCCTGGGAGTGTTTGATGGGACAGTGTAGAGGGAGCTTTACTCTGTATCTAACCCCCTGTACCTGCCCTGGGAGTGTTTGATGGGACAGTGTAGAGGGAGCTTTACTCTGTATCAGACCCCCTGTACCTGCCCTGGGAGTGTTTGCTGGGACAGTGTAGAGGTAGCTTTACTCTGTATCTAACCCCCTGACCCTGCCCTGGGAGTGTTTGATGGGACAGTGTAGAGGGAGCTTTACTCTGTATCTAACCCCCTGTACCAGCCCTGGGAGTGTTTGATGGGACAGTGTCGAGGGAGCTTTACTCTGTATCTAATCCCCTGTACCTGCCCTGGGAGTGTTTGATGGGACAGTGTAGAGGCAGCTTTACTGTGTATCTAACCCCCTGTACCTGCCCTGGGAGTGTTTGATGGGACATTGTAGAGGGAGCTTTACTCTGTATCTAACCCCCTGTACCTGCCCTGGGAGTGTTTGATGGGACAGTGCAGAGGGAGCTTTACTCTGTATCTAACCCCCTGACACTGCCCTGGGAGTGTTTGATGGGACAGTGTAGAGGGAGCTTTACTCTGTATCCAACCCCCTGTACCTGCCCTGGGAGTGTTTGATGGGACAGTGTAGAGGGAGCTTTACTCTGTATCTGACCCCCTGACCCTGCCCTGGGAGTGTTTGATGGGACAGTGTAGAGGGAGCTTTACTCTGTATCTGACCCCCTGACCCTGCCCTGGGAGTGTTTGATGGGGACAGTGTAGAGGGAGATTTACTCTGTATCTAACCCACTGTACCTGCCCTGGGCGTGTTTGATGGGACAGTGTAGAGGGAGCTTTACTCTGTATCTAACCCCATGTACCTGCCCTGGGAGTGTTTGATGGGGACAGTGTAGAGGGAGCTTTACTCTGTATCTAACCCCCTGTACCTGCCCTGGGAGTGTTTGATGGGACAGTGTAGAGGGAGCTTTACTCTGTATCTAACCCCCTGTACCTGCCCTGGGAGTGTTTGATGGGACAGTGTAGAGGGAGCTTTACTCTGTATCTAACCCCCTGTACCTGCCCCGGGAGTGTTTGATGGGACAGTGTAGAGGGAGCTTTACTCTGTATCTAACCCCCTGTACCTGACCTGGGAGTGTTTGATGGGAGTGTGTAGAGGGAGCTTTACTCTGTATCTAACCCCCTGTACCTGCCCTGGGAGTGTTTGATGGGACAGTGTAGAGGGAGCTTTACTCTGTATCTAACCCCCTGTACCAGCCCTGGGAGTGTTTGATGGGACAGTGTCGAGGGAGCTTTACTCTGTATCTAACCCCCTGTACCTGCCCTGGGAGTGTTTGATGGGACAGTGTAGAGGGAGCTTTACTCTGTATCTAACCCCCTGTACCTGCCCTGGGAGTGTTTGATGGGACAGTGTAGAGGGAGCTTTACTCTGTATCTAACCCCCTGTACCTGCCCTGGGAGTGTTTGATGGGACAGTGTAGAGGGAGCTTTACTCTGTATCTAACCCCCTGTACCAGCCCTGGGAGTGTTTGATGGGACAGTGTAGAGGGAGCTTTACTCTGTATCTAACCCCCTGTACCTGCCCTGGGAGTGTTTGATGGGACAGTGTGGAGGGAGCTTTACTCTGTATCTAACCCCCTGTACCTGCCCTGGGAGTGTTTGATGGGACAGTGTCGAAGGAGCTTTACTCTGTATCTAACCCCCTGACCCTGCCCTGGGAGTGTTTGATGGGACAGTGTAGAGGGAGCTTTACTCTGTATCTAACCCCCTGTACCTGCCCTGGGAGTGTTTGATTTGACAGTGTAGAGGGAGCTTTACTCTGTATCTGACCCCCTGACCCTGCCCTGGGAATGTTTGATGGGACAGTGTAGAGGGAGCTTTACTCTGTATCTGACCCCCTGACCCTGCCCTCGGAGTGTTTGATGGGGACAGTGTAGAGGGAGATTTACTCTGTATCTAACCCGCTGTACCTGCCCTGGGCGTGTTTGATGGGACAGTGTAGAGGGAGCTTTACTCTGTATCGAACCCCATGTACCTGCCCTGGGAGTGTTTGATGGGGACAGTGTAGAGGGAGCTTTACTCTGTATCTAACCCCCTGTACCTGCCCTGGGAGTGTTTGATGGGACAGTGTAGAGGGAGCTTTACTCTGTATCTAACCCCCTGTACCTGCCCTGGGAGTGTTTGATGGGACAGTGTGGAGGCAGCTTTACTGTGTATCTAACCCCCTGTACCTGCCCTGGGAGTGTTTGATGGGACAGTGTAGAGGGAGCTTTACTCTGTATCTAACCCCCTGTACCTGCCCTGGGAGTGTTTGATGGGACAGTGTAGAGGGAGCTTTACTCTGTATCTAACCCCTGACCCTGCCCTGGGAGTGTTTGATGGGACAGTGTAGAGGGAGCTTTACTCTGTATCTAACCCCCTGACCCTGCCCTGGGAGTGTTTGATGGGACAGTGTAGAGGGAGCTTTACTCTGTATCTAACCCCCTGTACCTGCCCTGGGAGTGTTTGATGGGACAGTGTAGAGGGAGCTTTACTCTGTATCTAAACCCCTGTACCTGCCCTGGGAGTGTTTGATGGGACAGTGTAGAGGGAGCTTTACTCTGTATCTAACCCCCTGCTGTACCTGCCCTGGGAGTGTTTGATGGGACAGTGTAGAGGGAGCTTTACTCTGTATCTAACCCCCTGTACCTGCCCTGGGAGTGTTTGATGGGACAGTGTAGAGGGAGCTTTACTCTGTATCTAACCCCCTGACCCTGCCCTGGGAGTGTTTGATGGGACAGTGTCGAGGGAGCTTTACTCTGTATCTAACCCCCTGTACCTGCCCTGGGAGTGTTTGATGGGACAGTGTAGAGGGAGCTTTACTCTGTATCTAACCCCCTGTACCTGCCCTGGGAGTGTTTGATGGGACAGTGCAGAGGGAGCTTTACTCTGTATCTAACCCCCTGTACCTGCCCTGGGAGTGTTTGTTGGGACAGTGTAGAGGGAGCTTTACTCTGTATCTGACCCCCTGTACCTGCCCTGGGAGTGTTTGATGGGACAGTGTAGAGGGAGCTTTACTCTGTATCTAACCCGCTGACCCTGCCCTGGGAGTGTTTGATGGGACAGTGTAGAGGGAGCTTTACTCTGTATCTAACCCCCTGTACCTGCCCTGGGAGTGTTTGATGGGACAGTGTAGAGGGAGCTTTACTCTGTATCTAACCCCCTGACCCTGCCCTGGGAGTGTTTGATGGGACAGTGTAGAGGGAGCTTTACTCTGTATCTAACCCCCTGTACCTGCCCTGGGAGTGTTTGATGGGACAGTGTAGAGGGAGCTTTACTCTGTATCTGACCCCCTGACCCTGCCCTGGGAGTGTTTGATGGGACAGTGCAGAGGGAGCTTTACTCTGTATCTAACCCCCTGTACCTGCCCTGGGAGTGTTTGATGGGGACAGTGTAGAGGGAGATTTACTCTGTATCGAACCCGCTGTACGTGCCCTGGGCGTCTTTGATGGGACAGTGCAGAGGGAGCTTTACTCTGTATCTAACCCCATGTACCTGCCCTGGGAGTGTTTGATGGGGACAGTGTAGAGGGAGCTTTACTCTGTATCTAACCCCCTGTACCTGCCCTGGGAGTGTTTGATGGGACAGTGTCGAGGGAGCTTTATCCTGTATCTAACCCCCTGCTGTACCTGCCCTGGGAGTGTTTGATGGGACAGTGTCGAGGGAGCTTTACTCTGTATCTAACCCCATGTACCTGCCCTGGGAGTGTTTGATGGGGACAGTGTAGAGGGAGCTTTACTCTGTATCTAACCCCCTGTACCTGCCCTGGGAGTGTTTGATGGGACAGTGTAGAGGGAGCTTTACTCTGTATCTAACCCCCTGCTGTACCTGCCCTGGGAGTGTTTGATGGGACAGTGTAGAGGGAGCTTTACTCTGTATCTAACCCCCTGTACCTGCCCTGGGAGTGTTTGATGGGACAGTGTAGAGGGAGCTTTACTCTGTATCTAACCCCCTGTACCTGCCCTGGGAGTGTTTGATGGGACAGTGTAGAGGGAGCTTTACTCTGTATCTAACCCCCTGTACCAGCCCTGGGAGTGTTTGATGGGACAGTGTAGAGGGAGCTTTACTCTGTATCTAACCCCCTGTACCTGCCCTGGGAGTGTTTGATGGGACAGTGTAGAGGGAGCTTTACTCTGTATCTAACCCCCTGTACCTGCCCTGGGAGTGTTTGATGGGACAGTGTCGAAGGAGCTTTACTCTGTATCTAACCCCCTGACCCTGCCCTGGGAGTGTTTGATGGGACAGTGTAGAGGGAGCTTTACTCTGTATCTAACCCCCTGTACCTGCCCTGGGAGTGTTTGATGGGACAGTGTAGAGGGAGCTTTACTCTGTATCTAACCCCCTGTACCTGCCCTGGGAGTGTTTGATGGGACAGTGTAGAGGGAGCTTTACTCTGTATCTAACCCCTGACCCTGCCCTGGGAGTGTTTGATGGGACAGTGTAGAGGGAGCTTTACTCTGTATCTAACCCCCTGACCCTGCCCTGGGAGTGTTTGATGGGACAGTGTAGAGGGAGCTTTACTCTGTATCTAACCCCCTGTACCTGCCCTGGGAGTGTTTGATGGCACAGTGTAGAGGGAGCTTTACTCTGTATCTAAACCCCTGTACCTGCCCTGGGAGTGTTTGATGGGACAGTGTAGAGGGAGCTTTACTCTGTATCTAACCCGCTGACCCTGCCCTGGGAGTGTTTGATGGGACAGTGTAGAGGGAGCTTTACTCTGTATCTAACCCCCTGTACCTGCCCTGGGAGTGTTTGATGGGACAGTGTAGAGGGAGCTTTACTCTGTATCTAACCCCCTGACCCTGCCCTGGGAGTGTTTGATGGGACAGTGTAGAGGGAGCTTTACTCTGTATCTAACCCCCTGTACCTGCCCTGGGAGTGTTTGATGGGACAGTGTAGAGGGAGCTTTACTCTGTATCTGACCCCCTGACCCTGCCCTGGGAGTGTTTGATGGGACAGTGCAGAGGGAGCTTTACTCTGTATCTAACCCCCTGTACCTGCCCTGGGAGTGTTTGATGGGGACAGTGTAGAGGGAGATTTACTCTGTATCGAACCCGCTGTACGTGCCCTGGGCGTCTTTGATGGGACAGTGCAGAGGGAGCTTTACTCTGTATCTAACCCCATGTACCTGCCCTGGGAGTGTTGATGGGGACAGTGTAGAGGGAGCTTTACTCTGTATCTAACCCCCTGTACCTGCCCTGGGAGTGTTTGATGGGACAGTGTAGAGGGAGCTTTATCCTGTATCTAACCCCCTGCTGTACCTGCCCTGGGAGTGTTTGATGGGACAGTGTCGAGGGAGCTTTACTCTGTATCTAACCCCATGTACCTGCCCTGGGAGTGTTTGATGGGGACAGTGTAGAGGGAGCTTTACTCTGTATCTAACCCCCTGTACCTGCCCTGGGAGTGTTTGATGGGACAGTGTAGAGGGAGCTTTACTCTGTATCTAACCCCCTGCTGTACCTGCCCTGGGAGTGTTTGATGGGACAGTGTAGAGGGAGCTTTATTCTGTATCTAACCCCCTGCTGTACCTGCCCTGGGAGTGTTTGATGGGACAGTGTAGAGGGAGCTTTACTCTGTATCTAACCCCCTGTACCTGCCCTGGGAGTGTTTGATGGGACAGTGTAGAGGGAGCTTTACTCTGTATCTAACCCCCTGTACCAGCCCTGGGAGTGTTTGATGGGACAGTGTAGAGGGAGCTTTACTCTGTATCTAACCCCCTGTACCTGCCCTGGGAGTGTTTGATGGGACAGTGTGGAGGGAGCTTTACTCTGTATCTAACCCCCTGTACCTGCCCTGGGAGTGTTTGATGGGACAGTGTCGAAGGAGCTTTACTCTGTATCTAACCCCCTGACCCTGCCCTGGGAGTGTTTGATGGGACAGTGTAGAGGGAGCTTTACTCTGTATCTAACCCCCTGTACCTGCCCTGGGAGTGTTTGATGGGACAGTGTAGAGGGAGCTTTACTCTGTATCTGACCCCCTGACCCTGCCCTGGGAATGTTTGATGGGACAGTGTAGAGGGAGCTTTACTCTGTATCTGACCCCCTGACCCTGCCCTCGGAGTGTTTGATGGGGACAGTGTAGAGGGAGATTTACTCTGTATCTAACCCGCTGTACCTGCCCTGGGCGTGTTTGATGGGACAGTGTAGAGGGAGCTTTACTCTGTATCGAACCCCATGTACCTGCCCTGGGAGTGTTTGATGGGGACAGTGTAGAGGGAGCTTTACTCTGTATCTAACCCCCTGTACCTGCCCTGGGAGTGTTTGATGGGACAGTGTAGAGGGAGCTTTACTCTGTATCTAACCCCCTGTACCTGCCCTGGGAGTGTTTGATGGGACAGTGTAGAGGGAGCTTTACTCTGTATCTAAACCCCTGTACCTGCCCTGGTAGTGTTTGATGGGACAGTGCAGAGGGAGCTTTACTCTGTATCTAACCCCCTGACCCTGCCCTGGGAGTGTTTGATGGGACAGTGTAGAGGGAGCTTTACTCTGTATCTAACCCCCTGTACCTGCCCTGGGAGTGTTTGATGGGACAGTGTAGAGGGAGCTTTACTCTGTATCTAACCCCCTGACCCTGCCCTGGGAGTGTTTGATGGGACAGTGTAGAGGGAGCTTTACTCTGTATCTAACCCCCTGTACCTGCCCTGGGAGTGTTTGATGGGACAGTGTAGAGGGAGCTTTACTCTGTATCTAACCCCCTGTACCTGCCCTGGGAGTGTTTGATGGGACAGTGCAGAGGGAGCTTTACTCTGTATCTAACCCCCTGTACCTGCCCTGGGAGTGTTTGATGGGACAGTGTAGAGGGAGCTTTACTCTGTATCTGACCCCCTGACCCTGCCCTGGGAGTGTTTGATGGGACAGTGTAGAGGGAGCTTTACTCTGTATCTGACCCACTGACCCTGCCCTGGGAGTGTTTGATGGGACAGTGCAGAGGGAGCTTTACTCTGTATCTAACCCCCTGTACCTGCCCTGGGAGTGTTTGATGGGGACAGTGTAGAGGGAGATTTACTCTGTATCTCACCCGCTGTACCTGCCCTGGGCGTCTTTGATGGGACAGTGTAGAGGGAGCTTTACTCTGTATCTAACCCCATGTACCTGCCCTGGGAGTGTTTGATGGGGACAGTGTAGAGGGAGCTTTATTCTGTATCTAACCCCCTGCTGTACCTGCCCTGGGAGTGTTTGATGGGACAGTGTAGAGGGAGCTTTACTCTGTATCTAACCCCATGTACCTGCCCTGGGAGTGTTTGATGGGGACAGTGTAGAGGGAGCTTTACTCTGTATCTAACCCCCTGTACCTGCCCTGGGAGTGTTTGATGGGACAGTGTAGAGGGAGCTTTACTCTGTATCTAACCCCCTGTACCTGCCCTGGGAGTGTTTGATGGGACAGTGTAGAGGGAGCTTTATTCTGTATCTAACCCCCTGCTGTACCTGCCCTGGGAGTGTTTGATGGGACAGTGTAGAGGGAGCTTTACTCTGTATCTAACCCCATGTACCTGCCCTGGGAGTGTTTGATGGGGACAGTGTAGAGGGAGCTTTACTCTGTATCTAACCCCCTGACCCTGCCCTGGGAGTGTTTGATGGGACAGTGTAGAGGGAGCTTTACTCTGTATCTAACCCCCTGTACCTGCCCTGGGAGTGTTTGATGGGACAGTGTAGAGGGAGCTTTACTCTGTATCTAAACCCCTGTACCTGCCCTGGGAGTGTTTGATGGGACAGTGTAGAGGGAGCTTTACTCTGTATCTAACCCCCTGACCCTGCCCTGGGAGTGTTTGATGGGACAGTGTAGAGGGAGCTTTACTCTGTATCTAACCCCCTGTACCTGCCCTGGGAGTGTTTGATGGGACAGTGTAGAGGGAGCTTTACTCTGTATCTAACCCCCTGACCCTGCCCTGGGAGTGTTTGATGGGACAGTGTAGATGGAGCTTTACTCTGTATCTCACCCCCTGTACCTGCCCTGGGAGTGTTTGATGGGACAGTGCAGAGGGAGCTTTACTCTGTATCTAACCCCCTGTACCTGCCCTGGGAGTGTTTGATGGGACAGTGTAGAGGGAGCTTTACTCTGTATCTGACCCCCTGACCCTGCCCTGGGAGTGTTTGATGGGACAGTGTAGAGGGAGCTTTACTCTGTATCTGACCCCCTGACCCTGCCCTGGGAGTGTTTGATGGGACAGTGTAGAGGGAGCTTTACTCTGTATCTAACCCCCTGTACCTGCCCTGGGAGTGTTTGATGGGGATAGTGTAGAGGGAGATTTACTCTGTATCGAACCCGCTGTACCTGCCCTGGGCGTGTTTGATGGGACAGTGTAGAGGGAGCTTTACTCTGTATCTAATCCCATGTACCTGCCCTGGGAGTGTTTGATGGGGACAGTGTAGAGGGAGCTTTACTCTGTATCTAACCCCCTGTACCTGCCCTGGGAGTGTTTGATGGGACAGTGTAGAGGGAGCTTTATTCTGTATCTAACCCCCTGCTGTACCTGCCCTGGGAGTGTTTGATGGGACAGTGTCGAGGGAGCTTTACTCTGTATCTAACCCCATGTACCTGCCCTGAGAGTGTTTGATGGGGACAGTGTAGAGGGAGCTTTACTCTGTATCTAACCCCCTGTACCTGCCCTGGGAGTGTTTGATGGGACAGTGTAGATGGAGCTTTACTCTGTATCTAACCCCCTGTACCTGCCCTGGGAGTGTTTGATGGGACAGTGTGGAGGGAGATTAAATGCCCAACTCTCTCTGTCCCTCTCGCTTTCTCTCTGTCAGTCTCTCCATCTGTCTGTTCCTCTCTCTCTCTCTCGCTCTCTGTTTCCGGGTCCCTGTCTCTCTCCCTCTCTGTATCTCTGTTCCTCTCTCTCTCTCTCTCGCTCTCACTTTCAGTCTCACTGTCTCTCTCCCTCTCTGTGTCTCTGTCCCTTTCTCTCTCTTGCTCTCTTTCAGTCTCCCTGTCTCTCTCCCTCTCTGTATCTCTGTTCCTCTCTCTCTCTCGCTCTCTGTCAGTCTCTCTGTCTCCCTCTCTCCGTCTTGCTCCTTCACTCTCTCCCTCGCTCCCAATTTCTATCCATCTCTCTCTCTTTCACTTTTTCCTCTGTCTGTGCTGTTGTCCATTTCCGATCTCTCTCTTTCTTTCCCTTTTCTGTAACACGCTCTCTCTATCCCAAATTCTCTCACTGCTTCTCCCTGTCCACCTCTCTTTTTCTCTCTCCCTGTCTCTCATTCCCATTCTGATGTGTCCTTGATTGAAAAGTACCCTGACATATTGCAGCCTGACTGTTTAAACCCACAGCAAGAAATCACATTTCTGGGACATTTTTGATTTGCTAACCATCCAATTGTGGCTTGGAATGTGTGGGGTAAATCTTGTTTCTCCATCTGAAAACTTTGAGTGTTTCAGATTGAGCAGTATATGGGATCAAAGGCTGATTCAGACAATGCTGCTTTGTGGAACGGTGTGATATCTTCACAGGGCAGGACATGGAGAAGTTTTGTTGGTTTGAATAAGGTGTAAATATGATTGTGTCGCCCCCTCACAGATACACAGGATTGAAGCTGTTTACCATCAATGCCCTGAAAGAATGAAATGGTTCAACAAGGTGTGACTGACTTCAAACTCTTCAAACACATGAAGGACCCAGAGACTGGGACCAATACACAAAGCCCCGAGCCCAGGCAGGCAAACCAGGTTTGTTCACAGATCACTCAGACACGTGTCCTGGTGTAAAATGGTCACCACGCATCTCATGTAAAATGGGTGCTCAATTTCACCCAAACTAATCCCACTGCCCCGCTCTCTCCCCATAGTCCTGTATCAATCACCAAACTAATCCCACTGCCCCGCTCTCTCCCCATAGTCCTGTATCAATCTCCAAACTAATCCTACTGCCAGGCTCTCTCCCCATAGTCCTGTATCAATCCCCAAACTAATCCCACTGCCCCGCTCTCTCCCCATAGTCCTGTATCAATCCTCAAACTAATCCCACTGCCAGGCTCTCTCCCCATAGTCCTGTATCAATCCCCAAACTAATCCCACTGCCCCGCTCTCTCCTCATAATCCTGTATCAATCTCCAAACTAATCCCACTGCCCCGCTATCTCCTCATAATCCTGTAAAAATCCCCAAACTAATCCCACTGCCCCGCTCTCTCCCCATAGTCCTGTATCAAACCTCAAACTAATCCCACTGCCCCGCTCTCTCCCCATAGTCCTGTATCAATCTCCAAACTAATACCACTGACCTGCTCTCTCCCCATAGTCCTGTATCAATCCCCAAACTAATCCCACTGCCCCGCTTTCTCCCCATAATCCTGTATCAATTCCCAAACTAATCCCACTGCCCCGCTCTCTCCCCATAGTCCTGTATCAATCCCCAAACTAATCCCACTGCCCCGCTCTCTCCCCATAGCCCTGTATCAATCTCCAAACTAATCCCACTGCCCCGCTCTCTCTCCATAGTCCTGTATCAATCCCCAAACTAATCCCACTGCCCCGCTCTCTCCCCATAGCCCTTTATCAATCCCAAACTAATCCCACTGCCCCGCTCTCTCCCCATAGTCCTGTATCAATCCCCAAACTAATCCCACTGTCCCGCTCTCTCCTCATAGCCCTGTATCAATCCCAAACTAATCCCACTGCCCCGCTCTCTCCCCATAGTCCTTTATCAATCCACAAACTAATCCCACTGTCCCGCTCTCTCCCCATAGTCCTGTATCAATCCCCAAACTAATCCCACTGCCCCGCTCTCTCCCCAGAGTCCTGTATCAATCCCCAAACTAATCCCACTGCCCCGCTCTCTCCCCATAGTCCTGTATCAATCCTCAAACTAATTCCCTTGCCCCGCTCTCTCCCCATAGTCCTGTATCAATCCTCAAACTAATCCCACTGCCCCGCTCTCTCCCCATAGTCCTGTATCAATCCCCAAACTAATCCCACTGTCCCGCTCTCTCCCCATACCCCTGTACCAATCCCCAAACTAATCCCACTGCCCCGCTCTCTCCCCATAGTTCAGTATCAATCCCCAAACTAATCCCACTGCCCCGCTCTCTCCCCATAGCCCTGTATCAATCCCCAAACTAATCCCACTGCCCCGCTCTCTCCCCATAGTCCTGTATAAATCCCAAAACTAATCCCACTGCCCCACTCTCTCCCCATACCCCTGTACCAATCCCCAAACTAATCCCACTGCCCCGCTCTCTCCCCATAGTCCTGTATCAATCCCCAAACTAATCCCACTGCCCCGCTCTCTCCCCATAGTCATGTATCAATCCCCAAACTAATCCCACTGCCCCGCTCTCTCCCCATAGTCCTGTATCAATCCCCAAACTAATCCCACTGCCCCGCTCTCTCCCCATAGTCCTGTATCAATCCCAGAATCGATACAGAAAGTGAGACAGACAGAGAGAGAGAGACACACACACACACACACACTCTCTCTTTCCCTCTCGCTCTCTCTCACTGTCTATCTCTCTGTCTCTCTCACTCTCTCTGTTCCTCTCTTTCACTCTGTCCCTCTCTCTGTCTCGCCCTATTTCTGACTGTCTCTCTCTCTCTCTGTCTCTCTCTCTCACTCTGTATCTCTCTTTCTCGCTCTTTCTCTCTCTCTGTCCCTCTCTCTCTTCCTCTCGCTCCCTCTCTCTCTCCCTCTCTCTTTCCCTCTCTCTGTCCTTCTCCCTATCTCCCTCTCTCTCTCTGTGCCTCTCTCTCTCTCTGTCCTACAATCTCTATCTCTCTGTCTCTCTCTCTCTCTCTTTCCCTGTGTTTCTCTCTCACTTTCTGTCTCTCTCCCTCTTTCTCCCTATCCCTCTCTCTCTCTATCCCCCTCTCTCTCTATCCCTCTCTTTCTCTCTCTCTCTCCTGCATTTTTCCATCACTCTCTCTCTCTGTCCCTCTCTCTGTCTCCCTCTCTATATATATATATAACTCTCTGTCTCTATCTCTCTCTCTCTATCTCTCTCACTCTCTCATTTTCTCACTCTCTGTCTATCTCTCTCTGTCTCTCTCTCTCTCTCTCTCTCCCTCTCTCTCTCTGTCTCTCCCCCTCTCTCAACATCCGTCTCTCTTCCTATCCCTCTCTCTCTCTATCACTCTCGCTCTCTGTCTCCCTCTCTCACTCTCCTGTTTCTTTCCATCTCTTGCTCTCTCTTTCTTTCTCTCTGTCCCCCCCCACGCTCTCTCTCTCTCTGTCTCTCTCTCTATCTCTCTATCTTTCTCTCTGTCTGTCTCTCTCTCTCTCTGTCTCATTCACTCCCTATCTCTCTCGCTCTGTCTCTCTGTCCCTCTCTCTCTCTGTCTCTCTCTCTATCCCTCTCTCTCACTCCCTCTCTCTCTCTGTGTCTCTGAGTTTCTCTCTGTCTCTCTGTATCTCTCTCCTGTCTCTTTCCATCTCTTTCTCTCTCTCGGTCTCTCTTTCTCTCTCACTGTCTCTCTCTCTCTGTCCCTCCCTCTGTTCCCCGCTCTCTCTCTCTCTGTCTCTCTCACTATTTCTGTCTCTCTCTCTCTCTCACTCTCCCTATCTCTCTCTATCCCTCTCTCTCTGTCTGTCTGTCTCTCTCCCCCTCTCTCCGACACTCTCTGCCTCTCTCTCTCTCTCTCTGTCACACTCACTCTCTCTGTCTCTCTCTCTCTCTCTCCCTTTCTGTCTCTCACTCTGTGTGTGTGTCTCGCTCTCTCTCTCTGACCCTCTCTGTCTCTCTGTCTCTCTCTTTCTGACTCTATCTGTCTCTCTCTCTCTCTTCCTCTCTGTCTCCCTGTCTAAGTGTCTCTCCCTCTCTGTCTCTCTCTGTATGTCTATCAATCCCGAAACTAATCCCACTGCCCCGCTCTCTCCCCATACCCCTGTACCAATCCCCAAACTAATCCCACTGCCCCGCTCTCTCCCCATAGTCCTGTGTCAATCCCCAAACTAATCCCACTGTCCCGCTCTCTCCTCATAGTCCTGTATCAATCCCCAAACTAATCCCACTGCCCCGCTCTCTCCCCATAGTCCTGTATCAATCTCCAAACTAATCCCACTGCCCCGCTCTCTCCCCATAGTCCTGTATCAATCCCCAAACTAATCCCACTGCCCCGCTCTCTCCCCATAACCCTGTACCAATCCCCAAACTAATCCCACTGCCCCGCTCTCTCCCCATAGTCCTGTATCAATCCCCAAACTAATCCCACTGCCCCGCTCTCTCCCCATAGTCCTGTATCAATCCCCAAACTAATCCCACTGCCCCGCTCTCTCCTCATAGTCCTGTATCAATCCCCAAACTAATCCCACTGCCCCACTCTCTCCCCATAGTCCTGTATCAATCCCCAAACTAATCCCACTGTCCCGCTCTCTCCCCATAGTCCTGTATCAATCCTCAAACTAATCCCACTGCCCCGCTCTCTCCCCATAGCCTTGTATCAATCCCCAAACTAATCCCACTGCCCCGCTCTCTCCCCATAGTCCTGTATCAATCCCCAAACTAATCCCACTGCCCCGCTCTCTCCCCATAGCCTTGTATCAATCCCCAAACTAATCCCACTGCCCCGCTCTCTCCCCATAGTCCTGTATCAATCCCAGAATCGATACAGAAAGTGAGACAGACAGAGAGAGAGAGAGACACACACACACACACTCTCTCTCTCCCTCTCGCTCTCTCTCACTGTCTATCTCTCTGTCTCTCTCACTCTCTCTGTTCTCTCTTTCACTCTGTCCCTCTCTCTGTCTCGCTCTATTTCTGTCTCTCTCTCTCTCTCTCTCTCTCTGTCTCTCTCTCTGTCTCTCTCTCTCTCACTCTGTATCTCTCTTTCTCGCTCTTTCTCTCTCTCTGTCCCTTTCTCTGTTCCTCTCGCTCTCTCTCTCGCTCTCTCCCTCTCTCTTTCCCTCTCTCTGTCCTTCTCCCTATCTCCCTCTCTCTCTCTGTCCTACAATCTCTATCTCTCTGTCTCTCTCTCTCTCTCTCTCTCTTTCCCTGTGTTTCTCTCTCTCTTTCTGTCTCTCTCCCTCTTTACCCTATCCCTCTCTCTCTCTATCCCCCTCTCTCTCTATCCCTCTCTTTCTCTCTCTGTCTCTCTCTCCTGCATTTTTCCATCACTCTCTCTCTCTGTCCCTCTCTCTGTCTCCCTCTCTATATATATATATATATATATATGTATAACTCTCTGTCTCTATCTCTCTCTCTCTCTCTCTCTCTCACTCTCTCATTTTCTCACTCTCTGTCTATCTCTCTCTGTCCCTAACTCTCTGTCTCTCTGTCTCTCTCTCTCTCTTTCTTGCTCTCTCTCTCTGTCTTTCTGTCTCTCTCACTCACTCATTTTCTCTAACTCTGTCTGTCTCTATCTCTCTGTCTCTCTCTCTCTCTCTTTATCTGTTTCTCGCTCTCTCTCTCTCTGTCTCTCTCTGTCTATCTCTCTCTCTGTGTCTCTGAGTTTCTCTCTCTGTCTCTCTCCTGTCTCTTTCCATCTTTCTCTCTCTCGCTCTGTCTCTCTGTCTCTCTCTCTCTATCTCTCTCTCACTGTCTCTCTCACACTCTCTCTCTCTATCTATCTGTCTCTCTTTCTGTCATCTCTCTCTCTCTGTCCCTCTCTCCCTATCTCTCTCTATCCCCCTTTCTCTCTACCTCTCTCTGACACTCTCTCACTCTCTGTCTCTCAGTCACACTCACTCTCTCTGTCTCTCTCTCTCTGCCTCGTTCTCTCGCTCTGTCTCTCTCTCTGACTTGTTCTCTCTGTCTCTCTCTCTCTCGCTCTGTCTTTCTCCTTCTCTCTCTGTCTCTCTCCTTCTCTCTCTCTCTGTCTCACTCCCTCTCTGTCTCTCTCTTCCTATCTCTCTCTATCCCTCTCTGCCACTCTCCTGTCTCTTTCCATCTCTCTCTTTCTCTCTGTCTCTCTATCTGTCTGTCTCTCTCTCTTGCTCTGTCTCTGTGACTCTCTCTCTCTCCCTCTCTCTGTGTTTCTCTCTGTGTCGCTCTCCCTCTCTCTCTCCTGTCACTTTCCATCTCTCTCTCATTCTATCACCCTCTCTCTTTCTCTCTCTCTGTCTCTCTCTCTCTGACAGCCTCGCTCTGTCTCTCTCTCTCTATCTGTTTCTATCTCTCTGTCTCTCGCTCTCTTTCTCTCTCTCTCTATCTCTGTATCTGTCTCTCTCTCTCTGTTTCTCCCTCTCTCTCTCTCTGTCCTCTCTCTCTCTCTGTCTCTCTCCCTCTCTCTGTGTTTCTCCCTCTCTTTCTCTGTCTCTCCCCCTCTCTCAACATCCGTCTCTCTTCCTATCCCTCTCTCTCTCTCTCTATCACTCTCGCTCTCTGTCTCCCTCTCTCTCTCTCTCCTGTTTCGTTCCATCTCTTGCTCTCTCTTTCTTTCTCTCTGTCCCCCCCCACGCTCTCTCTCTCTCTGTCTCTCTCTCTGTCTCTCTATCTCTCTCTGTCTTTCTCTCTGTCTGTGTCTCTCTCTCTCTGTCTCATTCACTCCCTATCTCTCTCTCTCTGTCTCTCTGTCTATCTCTCCTGTCTCTTTTCATCTCTTTCTCTCTCTCGGTCTCTCTTTCTCTCTCACTCTGTCCCTCCCTCTGTTCCCCGCTCTCTCCCTCTGTCTCTCTCACTATTTCTGTCTCTCTCTCTCTCTCACTCTCCCTATCTCTCTCTATCCCTCTCTCTCTGTCTGTCTGTCTCTCTCCCCCTCTCTCCGACACTCTCTGCCTCTCTCTCACTCTCTGTGTCACACTCACTCTCTCTGTCTCTCTCTCTCTCTCTCTCTGTCTTTCTTTCTCTCTCTGACTCTCTCTGTCTCTCTCTCTCTCTCTCCCTTTCTGTCTCTCACTCTGTGTGTGTGTCTCGCTCTCTCTCTCTGACCCTCTCTGTCTCTCTGTCTCTGACTCTATCTGTCTCTCTCTCTCTCTTCCTCTCTGTCTCTCTCTCAGTCTCTCTCTCCCTGTCTAAGTGTCTCTCCCTCTCTGTCTCTCTCTGTCTGTATGTCTATCAATCCCTAAACTAATCCCACTGCCCTGCTCTCTCCCCATAGTCCTGTATCAATCCCTAAACTAATCCCACTGCCCCGCTCTCTCCCCATAGCCCTGCATCAATCCCTAAACTAATCCCAATGCCCCGCTCTCTCCCCATAGTCCTGTATCAATCCCCAAACTAATCCCACTGCCCCTCTCTCCCCATAGTCCTGTATCAATCCCCAAACTAATCCCACTGCCCCTCTCTCCCCATAACCCTGTACCAATCCCCAAACTAATCCCACTGCCCCGCTCTCTCCCCATAGTCCTGTATCAATCCCCAAACTAATCCCACTGCCCCGCTCTCTCCCTATAGTCCTGTATCAATCCCCAAACTAATCCCACTGCCCCTCTCTCCCCATAGTCCTGTATCAATCCCCAAACTAATCCCACTGCCCCTCTCTCCCCATAACCCTGTACCAATCCCCAAACTAATCCCACTGCCCCGCTCTCTCCCCATAGTCCTGTATCAATCCCCAAACTAATCCCACTGCCCCGCTCTCTCCCCATAGTCCTGTATCAATCCCCAAACTAATCCCACTGCCCCGCTCTCTCCCCATAGTCCTGTATCAATCTCCAAACTAATCCCACTGCCCCGCTCTCTCCCCATAGTCCTGTATCAATCCCCAAACTAATCCCACTGCCCCGCTCTCTCCCCATAGTCCTGTATCAATCTCCAAACTAATCCCACTGCCCCGCTCTCTCCCCATAGTCCTGTATCAATCCCCAAACTAATCCCACTGCCCCGCTCTCTCCCCATAGTCCTGTATCAATCTCCAAACTAATCCCACTGCCCCGCTCTCTCCCCATAGTCCTGTATCAATCCCCAAACTAATCCCACTGCCCCGCTCTCTCCCCATAGTCCTGTATCAATCCCAGAATCGATACAGAAAGTGAGACAGACAGAGAGAGAGAGACACACACACACACACTCTCTATCTCCCTCTCACTCTCTCTCACTGTCTCTCTCCCTCTCCCTCTCACTCTCCCTTTCTCTGTTCCTCTCTTTCACTCTGTCCCTCTCTCTGTCTCGCCCTATTTCTGTCTCACTCTCTCTCTCTCTCTTTCTCTCTCTCTCACTCTGTATCTCTCTTCCTCGCTCTTTCTCTCTCTCTGTCCCTCTCGCTCTCTCTCTCTCTCTTTCCCTCTCTCTGTCCTTCTCCCTATCTCTCTCTGTGCCTCTCTCTCTCTGTCCTACAATCTCTATCTCTCTGTCTCTCTCTCTCTCTTTCCCTGTGTTTCTCTCTCTCTTTCTGTCTCTCTCCCTCTTTCTCCCTATCCCTCTCTCTCTCTATCCCCCTCTCTCTCGATCCCTCTCTCTCCTGCATTTTTCCATCTCTCTCTCTGTCCCTCTCTCTGTCTCCCTCTCTCTCTCTATATATATATATATATATAACTCTCTGTCTCTATCTCTCTCTCCCTCTATCTCTCTCACTCTCTCATTTTCTCACTCTCTGTCTATCTATCTCTGTCTTTCTCTCTCTCTTTCTCCTTTTCTTGCTCTCTCTCTCTGTCTCTCTCACTCACTCATTTTCTCTCTGTCTGTCTCTCTCTGTCTCTATCTCTCTGTCTCTCTCTCTCTCTTTATCTGTTTCTCTCTGTCTCTCTCTCTCTGTGTCTCTGAGTTTCTCTCTCTGTCTCTCCCCCTGTCTCTTTCCATCTTTCTCTCTCTCGCTCTGTCTCTCTGTCTCTCTCTCTCTCACTGTCTCTCTCAATCTCTCTCTATCTCTCTGTCTCTCTTTCTGTAGTCTCTCTCTCTCTGTCCCTCTCTCCCTATCTCTCTCTATCCCCCTTTCTCTCTGTCTGTTTCACTCTACCTCTCTCTGACACTCTCTGTCTCTCTCTGTCTCTCAGTCACACTCACTCTCTCTGTCTCTCTCTCTGCCTCGTTCTCTCGCTCTGTCTCTCTCTTTAACTTGTTCTCTCTGTCTCTCTCTCTCGCTCTGTCTTTCTCCTTCTCTCTCTGTCTCTCTTTCTCGCTCTGTCTCTCTCCTTCTCTCTCTCTCTGTCTCACTCCCTCTCTGTCTCTCTCTTCCTATCTCTCTCTATCCCTCTCTCCCACTCTCCTGGCTCTTTCCATCTCTCTCTTTCTCTCTGTCTCTCTATCTGTCTGTCTCTCTCTCTTTCTCTGTCTCTGTCACTCTCTCTCTCTCCCTCTCTCTCTGTCTCTCTCCCTCTCTCTCTCCTGTCTCTTTCCATCTCTCTCTCATTCTATCTCCCTCTCTCTTTCTCTCTCTCTGTCTCTCTCTCTCTGACAGCCTCGCTCTGTCTCTCTCTCTCTTTATCTGTTTCTATCTCTCCGTCTCTCTCTCTCTGTTTCTCCCTCTCTCTCTCTCTGTCTCTCTCCCTCTCTCTGTGTTTCTCCCTCTCTTTCTCTGTCTCTCCCCCTCTCTCAACATCCGTCTCTCTTCCTATCCCTCTCTCTCTCTATCACTCTCGCTCTCTGTCTCCCTCTCTCTCTCTCTCCTGTTTCGTTCCATCTCTTGCTCTCTCTTTCTTTCTCTCTGTCCACCCCACGCTCTCTCTCTCTCTGTCTCTCTCTCCCTGTCTAAGTGTCTCTCCCTCTCTGTCTCTCTCTGTCTGTATGTCTATCAATCCCTAAACTAATCCCACTGTCCTGCTCTCTCCCCAGAGCCCTGTATCAATCCCTAAACTAATCCCACTGCCCCGCTCTCTCCCCATAGTCCTGTATCAATCTCCAAACTTATCCCAATGCCCCGCTCTCTCCCCATAGCCCTGTATCATTCCCCAAAATAATCCCACTGCCCCACTCTCTCCCCATAGTCCTGTATCAATCCCCAAACTAATCCCACTGCCCCGCTCTCTCCCCATAGTCCTGTATCAATCTCCAAACTAATCCCACTGCCCCGCTCTCTCCCCATAGTCCTGTATCAATCCCCAAACTAATCCCACTGCCCCGCGCTCTCCCCATAGTCCTGTATCAATCCCCAAACTATTCCCACTGTCCCGCTCTCTCCCCATAGTCCTGTATCAATCCCCAAACTAATCCCACTGCCCCGCTCTCTCCCCATAGTCCTGTATCAATCCCAAACTAATCCCACTGCCCCGCACTCTCCCCATAGTCCTGTATCAATCCCCAAACTAATCCCACTGCCCCGCTCTCTCCCCATAGTCCTGTATCAATCCCAAACTAATCCCACTGCCCCGCTCTCTCCCCATAGTCCTGTATCAATCCCCAAACTAATCCCACTGCCCCGCTCTCTCCCCATAGTTCTGTATCAATCCCCAAACTAATCCCACTGCCCCGCTCTCTCCCCATAGTCCTGGATCAATCCCCAAACTAATCCCACTGCCCCGCTCTCTCCCCATAGCCCTGTATCAATCCCCAAACTAATCCCACTGCCCCGCTCTCTTCCCATAGTCCTGTATCAATTCCCAAACTAATCCCACTGCCCCGCTCTCTCCCCATAGTCCTGTATCAATCCTCAAACTAATCCCACTGCCCCTCTCTCCCCATAGTCCTGTATCAATCCCCAAACTAATCCCACTGCCCCGCTCTCTCCCCATAGTCCTGTATCAAACTCCAAACTAATCCCACTGCCCCGCTCTCTCCCCATAGTCCTGTATCAATCCCCAAACTAATCCCACTGCCCCGCTCTCTCCCCATAGTCCTGGATCAATACCCAAACTAATCCCACTGCCCCGCTCTCTCCCCATAGTCCTGGATCAATCCCCAAACTAATCCCACTGCCCCGCTCTCTCCCCATAGCCCTGTATCAATCCCCAAACTAATCCCACTGCCCCGCTCTCTCCCCATAGTCCTGTATCAATCCCCAAACTAATCCCACTGCCCCGCTCTCTCCCCATAGTCCTGTATCAATCCCCAAACTAATCCCACTGCCCCGCTCTCTCCCCATAGTCCTGTATCAATCCCCAAACTAATCCCACTGCCCCGCTCTCTCCCCATAGTCCTGTATCAAACTCCAAACTAATCCCACTGCCCCGCTCGCTCCCCATAGCCCTGTATCAATCCCCAAACTAATCCCACTGCCCCGCTCTCTCCCCATAGTCCTGGATCAATCCCCAAACTAATCCCACTGCCCCGCTCTCTCCCCATAGTCCTGTATCAATCCCCAAACTAATCCCACTGTCCCTCTCTCTCCATAGTCCTGTATCAATCCCCAAACTAATCCCACTGCCCCGCTCTCTCCCCATAGCCCTCTATCAATCCCCAAACTAATCCCACTGCCCCGCTCTCTCCCCATAGTCCTGTATCAATCCCAAACTAATCCCACTGCCTCGCTCTCTCCCCATAGTCCTGGATCAATCCCCAAACTAATCCCACTGCCCCGCTCTCTCCCCATAGCCCTGTATCAATCCCCAAACTAATCCCACTGCCCCGCTCTCTCCCCATAGTCCTGTATCAATCCCAAACTAATCCCACTGCCTCGCTCTTTCCCCATAGTCCTGGATCAATCCCCAAACTAATCCCACTGCCCCGCTCTCTCCCCATAGTCCTGGATCAATCCCCAAACTAATCCCACTGCCCCGCTCTCTCCCCATAGCCCTGTATCAATCCCCAAACTAATCCCACTGCCCCGCTCTCTCCCCAAAGTCCTGTATCAATCCCCAACCTAATCCCACTGCCCCGCTCTCTCCCCATAGTCCTGTATCAATCCCCAAACTAATCCCACTGCCCCGCTCTCTCCTCATAGTCCTGTATCAATCCCAAACTAATCCCACTGCCCCGCTCTCTCCTCATAGTCCTGTATCAATCCCCAAACTAATCCCACTGCCCCGCTCTCTCCCCATAGTCCTGTATCAATCCCAAACTAATCCAACTGCCCCGCTCTCTCCTCATAGTCCTGTATCAATCCCCAACCTAATCCCACTGCCCCACTCTCTCCCCATAGTCCTGTATCAATCCCAGAATCGATACAGAAACTGAGACAGACAGAGAGAGAGAGAGACACACACACACACACTCTCTCTCTCCCTCTCACTCTCTCTCACTGTCTCTCTCTCTGTCTCTCTCACTCTCTCTGTTCCTCTCTTTCACTCTGTCCCTCTCTCTGTCTCGCCCTATTTCTGTCTCACTCTCTCTCTCTCTCTTTCTCTCTCTCACTCTGTATCTCTCTTCCTCGCTCTTTCTCTCTCTCTGTCCCTCTCGCTCTCTCTCTCTCTCTTTCCCTCTCTCTGTCCTTCTCCCTATCTCTCTCTGTGCCTCTCTCTCTCTGTCCTACAATCTCTATCTCTCTGTCTCTCGCTCTCTCTCTCTCTCTCACTTTCTCAGTGTTTCTCTCTCTCTTTCTGTCTCTCTCCCTCTTTCTCCCTATCCCTCTCTCTCTCTATCCCCCTCTCTCTCTATCCCTCTCACTCCTGCATTTTTCCATCTCTCTCTCTGTCCCTCTCTCTGTCTCCCTCTCTCTATATATATAACTCTCTGTCTCTATCTCTCTCTCCCTCTATCTCTCTCACTCTCTCATTTTCTCACTCTCTGTCTATCTCTCTCTGTCTTTCTCTCTCTCTTTCTCCTTTTCTTGCTCTCTCTCTCTGTCTCTCTGTCTCTCTCACTCACTCATTTTCTCTCTCTGTCTGTCTCTCTCTGTCTCCATCTCTCTGTCTCTCTCTCTTTATTTGTTTCTCTCTGTCTCTCTCTCTCTGTGTCTCTGAGTTTCTCTCTCTGTCTCTCCCCTGTCTCTTTCCATCTTTCTCTCTCTCTAGCTCTGTCTCTCTGTCTCTCTCTCTCTCACTGTCTCTCTCACTCTCTCTCTCTATCTCTCTGTCTCTCTTTCTGTCGTCTCTCTCTCTCTCTGTCCCTCTCTCCCTATCTCTCTCTATCCCCCTTTCTCTCTGTCTGTTTCACTCTACCTCTCTCTGACACTCTCTCTGTCTCTCAGTCAGACTCACTCTCTCTGTCTCTCTCTCTGCCTCGTTCTCTCGCTCTGTCTCTCTCTTTAACTTGTTCTCTCTGTCTCTCTCTCTCGCTCTGTCTTTCTCCTTCTCTCTCTGTCTCTCTCTCTCGCTCTGTCTCTCTCCTTCTCTCTCTCTCTGTCTCTCTCTTCCTATCTCTCTCTATCCCTCTCTCCCACTCTCCTGTCTCTTTCCACCTCTCTCTTTCTCTCTGTCTCTCTATCTGTCTGTCTCTCTCTCTTTCTCTGTCTCTGTCACTCTCTCTCTCTCTCTCCCTCTCTCTGTCCCTCTCTCTGTGTTTCTCTCTCTGTCTCTCTCCATCTCTCTCTCCTGTCTCTTTCCATCTCTCTCTCATTCTATCTCCCTCTCTCTTTCTCTCTCTCTGTCTCTCTCTCTCTGACAGCCTCGCTCTGTCCATCTCTCTCTCTATCTGTTTCTATCTCTCTGTCTCTCTCTCTCTGTCTCTCTATCTCTCTCTCTGTCTGTCTCTCTCTCTCTCTGTCTCATTCACTCCCTATCTCTCTCTCTCTGTCTCTCTGTCTATCTCTCTCTCTGTCTCTCTCTCTCTATTCCTCTCTCTCTCTCTATCTCTCTCTCTCTGTGTCTCTGAGTTTCTCTCTGTCTCTCTGTATCTCTCTCCTGTCTCTTTTCATCTCTTTCTCTCTCTCAGTCTCTCTTTCTCTCTCTCTGTCTCTCTCACTATTTCTGTCTCTCTCTCTCTCTCACTCTCCCTATCTCTCTCTATCCCTCTCACTCTGTCTGTCTGTCTCTCACCCCCTCTCTCTGACATTCTCTGCCTTTCTCTCTCTCTCCCTCTCTGTCTTTCTTTCTCTCTCTGACTCTCTCTGTCTCTCTCTCTCTCTCTCCCTTTCTGTCTTTCACTCTCTGTGTGTGTCTCGCTCTCTCTCTCTGACCCTCTCTGTCTCTCTCTCTCTGACTCTGTCTGTCTCTCTCTCTCTCTTCCTCTCTGTCTCTCTCTCAGTCTCTCTCTCCCTGTCTAAGTGTCTCTCCCTCTCTGTCTCTCTGTCTGTATGTCTATCAATCCCTAAACTAATCCCACTGCCCTACTCTCTCCCCAGAGCCCTGTATCAATCCCTAAACTAATCCCACTGTCCCGCTCTCTCCCCATAGTCCTGTATCAATCCCTAAACTAATCCCACTGCCCCGCTCTCTCCCCATAGCCCTGTATCAATCCCCAAACTAATCCCATTGCCCCGCTCTCTCCCCATAGTCGTGTATCAATCCCCAAACTAATCCCACTGCCCCGCTCTCCCCATAGTCCTGTATCAATCCCCAAACTAATCCCACTGCCCCGCTCTCTCCCCATAGTCCTGTATCAATCCCCAAACTAATCCCACTGCCCCGCTCTCTCCCCATAGTCCTGTATCAATCCCCAAACTAATCCCACTGCCCCGCTCTCTCCCCATAGTCCTGTATCAATCCCCAAACTAATCCCACTGCCTCGCTCTCTCCCCATAGTCCTGTATCAATCCCCAAACAAATCCCACTGCCCCGCTCTCTCCCCATAGTCCTGGATCAATCCCCAAACTAATCCCACTGCCATGCTCTCTCCTCATAGTCTTGTATCAATCCCCAAACTAATCCCACTGCCCCGCTCTCTCCCCATAGTCCTGTATCAATCCCCAAACTAATCCCATTGCCCTGCTCTCTCCCCATAGTCCTGTATTAATCCCCAAACTAATCCCACTGCCCCGCTCTCTCCCCATAGTCCTGTATCAATCCCCAAACTAATCCCACTGCCCCGCTCTCTCCTCATAGTCCTGTATCAATCCCCAAACTAATCCCACTGCCCCGCTCTCTCCCCATAGCCCTGTATCAATCCCCAAACTAATCCCACTGCCCCGCTCTCTCCCCATAGCCCTGTATCAATCCCCAAACTAATCCCACTGCCCCGCTCTCTCCCCATAGTCCTGTATCAATCCCCAAACTAATCCCACTGCCGCGCTCTCTCCCCATAGTCCTGTATCAATCCCCAAACTAATCCCACTGCCCCGTCCTCTCCCCATAGTCCTGTATCAATCCCCAAACTAATCCCACTGCCCCGCTCTCTCCCCATAGTCCTGTATCAATCCCCAAACTAATCCCACTGCCCCGCTCTCTCCTCATAGCCCTGTATCAATCCCCAAACTAATCCCACTGCCGCGCTCTCTCCCCATAGTCCTGGATCAATCCCCAAACTAATCCCACTGCCATGCTCTCTCCTCATAGTCTTGTATCAATCCCCAAACTAATCCCACTGCCCCGCTCTCTCCCCATAGTCCTGTATCAATCCCCAAACTAATCCCATTGCCCTGCTCTCTCCCCATAGTCCTGTATCAATCCCCAAACTAATCCCACTGCCCCGCTCTCTCCCCATAGTCCTGTATCAATCCCCAAACTAATCCTACTGCCCCGCTCTCTCCTCATAGTCCTGTATCAATCCCCAAACTAATCCCACTGCCCCGCTCTCTCCCCATAGTCCTATATCAATCCCCAAACTAATCCCATTGCCCTGCTCTCTCCCCATAGTCCTGTATCAATCCCCAAACTAATCCCACTGCCCCGCTCTCTCCTCATAGTCCTGTATCAATCCCCAAACTAATCCCACTGCCCCGCTCTCTCCCCATAGTCCTGTATCAATCCCCAAACTAATCCCACTGCCCCGCTCTCTCCCCATAGTCCTGTATCAATCCCAGAATCGCTACAGAAAGTGACAGACAGAGAGAGAGAGCGACACACACACACTCTCTCTCTCCCTCTTGCTCTCTCTCACTGTCTCTCTCACTCTCTCTGATCCACTCTTTCACTCTGTCCCTCTCTCTGTCTCGCCCTATTTCTGTCTCTCTCTCTCTCTGTCTCTCTCTCTCACTCTGTATCTCTCTTTCTCGCTCTTTCTCTCTCTCTGTCCCTCTCTCTGTTCCTCTCGCTCTCTCTCTGTCTCTCTCCCTCTCTCTTTCCCTCTCTCTGTCCTTCTCCCTATCTCCCTCTCTCTCTCTGTGCCTCTCTCTCTCTCTGTCCTACAATCTCTATCTCTCTGTCTCTCTCTCTCTCTATTTCCCTGTGTTTCTCTCTCTCTTTCTGTCTCTCTCCCTCTTTCTCCCTATCCCTCTCTCTCTCTATCCCTCTCTTTCTCTCTGTCTCTCTCTTCTGCATTTTTCCATCACTCTCTCTCTCTGTCCCTCTCTCTGTCTCCCTCTCTCTCTATATATATATAACTCTCTGTCTATCTCTCTCTGTCTCTATCTCTCTGTCTCTATCTCTCTCCCTCTATCTCTCTCTCTCTCTTTCTCCGTTTCTTGCTCTCTCTCTCTGTCACTCTGTGTCTCTCACTCACTCATTTTTTCTCTCTCTGTCTGTCTCTCTCTGTCTCTATCTCTCTGTCTCTATCTCTCTCTCTCTTTATCTGTTTCTTGCTCGATCTCTCTGTCTCTCTCACTCTCTCTCTCTTTGTCTGTTTCTCGCTCTCTCTCTCTGTCTCTCTCTCTCTCTGTGTCTCTGAGTTTCTCTCTCTGTCTCTCTCCTGTCTCTTTCCATCCTTCTCTCTCTCGCTCTGTCTCTCTGTCTCTCTCTCTATCTCTCTCTCACTGTCTCTCTCACTCTCTCTCTCTATCTGTCTCTCTTTCTGTCATCTCTCTCTCTCTGTCCCTCTCTCCCTATCTCTCTCTGTCTGTTTCACTCTATCTCTCTCTGACACTCTCTGTCTCTCTCTGTCTCTCAGTCACACTCACTCTCTCTGTCTCTCTCTCTGCCTCGTTCTCTCGCTCTGTCTCTCTCTCTGACTTGTTCTCTCTGTCTCTCTCTCTCGCTCTGTCTTTCTCCTTCTCTCTCTGTCTCTCTCTCTCGCTCTGTCTCTCTCCTTCTCTCTCTCTCTGTCTCACTCCCTCTCTGTCTCTCTCTTCCTATCTCTCTCCATCCCTCTCTCCCACTCTCCTGTCTCTTTCCATCTCTCTCTTTCTCTCTGTCTCTCTATCTGTCTGTCTCTCTCTCTTTCTCTGTCTCTGTCACTCTCTCTCTCTCCCTCTCTCTGTCCCTCTCTCTGTCCCTCTCTCTGTCCCTCTCTCTGTCCCTCTCTCTGTCCCTCTCTCTCTGTCTCTCTCCCTCTCTCTCTCCTGTCTCTTTCCATCTCTCTCTCATTCTATCTCCCTCTCTCTTTCTCTCTCTCTGTCTCTCTCTCTCTGACAGCCCCGCTCTGTCTCTCTCTCTCTCTATCTGTTTCTATCTCTCTGTCTCTCGCTCTCTTTCTCTCTCTCTCTATCTCTGTCTCTCTATCTGTCTCTCTCTCTCTGTTTCTCCCTCTCTTTCTCTGTCTCTCCCCCTCTCTCAACATCCGTCTCTCTTCCTATCCCTCTCTCTCTCTATCACTCTCGCTCTCTGTCTCCCTCTCTCTCTCTCCTGTTTCATTCCATCTCTTGCTCTCTCTTTCTTTCTCTCTGTCCCCCCCACGCTCTCTCTCTCTCTCTGTCTCTCTCTGTCTGTCTCTCTGTCTGTCTCATTCTCTCTCTGTCTGTCTCATTCACTCCCTATCTCTCTCTCTCTGTCTCTCTCTCTCTCTGTCTCTCGCTCTCTCTGTCTCTCTCTCTCACTCCCTCTCTCTCTCTCTGTCTCTCTGAGTTTCTCTCTGTCTCTCTCTCATGTCTCTTTCCATCTCTTTCTCTCTCTCTTTCTCTCTCACTGTCTCTCTCTCTCTATCTCTCTCTCTCACTGTCTCTCTCTATCTATCTGTCTCTCTTTCTGTCATCTCTCTCTCTCTGTCCCTCTCTCCCTATCTCTCTCTGTCTGTTTCACTCTATCTCTCTCTGACACTCTCTGTCTCTCTCTGTCTCTCAGTCACACTCACTCTCTCTGTCTCTCTCTCTGCCTCGTTCTCTCGCTCTGTCTCTCTCTCTGACTTGTTCTCTCTGTCTCTCTCTCTCGCTCTGTCTTTCTCCTTCTCTCTCTGTCTCTCTCTCTCGCTCTGTCTCTCTCCTTCTCTCTCTCTCTGTCTCACTCCCTCTCTGTCTCTCTCTTCCTATCTCTCTCCATCCCTCTCTCCCACTCTCCTGTCTCTTTCCATCTCTCTCTTTCTCTCTGTCTCTCTATCTGTCTGTCTCTCTCTCTTTCTCTGTCTCTGTCACTCTCTCTCTCTCCCTCTCTCTGTCCCTCTCTCTGTCCCTCTCTCTGTCCCTCTCTCTGTCCCTCTCTCTGTCCCTCTCTCCCTGTCTCTCTCCCTCTCTCTCTCCTGTCTCTTTCCATCTCTCTCTCATTCTATCTCCCTCTCTCTTTCTCTCTCTCTGTCTCTCTCTCTCTGACAGCCCCGCTCTGTCTCTCTCTCTCTCTATCTGTTTCTATCTCTCTGTCTCTCGCTCTCTTTCTCTCTCTCTCTATCTCTGTCTCTCTATCTGTCTCTCTCTCTCTGTTTCTCCCTCTCTTTCTCTGTCTCTCCCCCTCTCTCAACATCCGTCTCTCTTCCTATCCCTCTCTCTCTCTATCACTCTCGCTCTCTGTCTCCCTCTCTCTCTCTCCTGTTTCATTCCATCTCTTGCTCTCTCTTTCTTTCTCTCTGTCCCCCCCACGCTCTCTCTCTCTCTGTCTCTCTCTCTCTCTGTCTCTCTCTCTCACTCCCTCTCTCTCTCACTCCCTCTCTCTCTCTCTGTCTCTCTGAGTTTCTCTCTGTCTCTCTCTCATGTCTCTTTCCATCTCTTTCTCTCTCTCTTTCTCTCTCACTGTCTCTCTCTCTCTATCTCTCTCTCTCACTGTCTCTCTCTATCTATCTGTCTCTCTTTCTGTCATCTCTCTCTCTCTGTCCCTCTCTCCCTATCTCTCTCTGTCTGTTTCACTCTATCTCTCTCTGACACTCTCTGTCTCTCTCTGTCTCTCAGTCACACTCACTCTCTCTGTCTCTCTCTCTGCCTCGTTCTCTCGCTCTGTCTCTCTCTCTGACTTGTTCTCTCTGTCTCTCTCTCTCGCTCTGTCTTTCTCCTTCTCTCTCTGTCTCTCTCTCTCGCTCTGTCTCTCTCCTTCTCTCTCTCTCTGTCTCACTCCCTCTCTGTCTCTCTCTTCCTATCTCTCTCCATTCCTCTCTCCCACTCTCCTGTCTCTTTCCATCTCTCTCTTTCTCTCTGTCTCTCTATCTGTCTGTCTCTCTCTCTTTCTCTGTCTCTGTCACTCTCTCTCTCTCCCTCTCTCTGTATTTCTCTCTCTGTCTCTCTCCCTCTCTCTCTCCTGTCTCTTTCCATCTCTCTCTCATTCAATCTCCCTCTCTCTTTCTCTCTCTCTGTCTCTCTCTCTCTGACAGCCTCGCTCTGTCTCTCTCTCTCTCTATCTGTTTCTATCTCTCTGTCTCTCGCTCTCTTTCTCTCTCTCTCTATCTCTGTCTCTCTATCTGTCTCTCTCTCTCTGTTTCACCCTCTCTTTCTCTGTCTCTCCCCCTCTCTCAACATCCGTCTCTCTTCCTATCCCTCTCTCTCTCTATCACTCTCGCTCTCTGTCTCCCTCTCTCTCTCCTGTTTCATTCCATCTCTTGCTCTCTCTTTCTTTCTCTCTGTCCCCCCCACGCTCTCTCTCTCTCTGTCTCTCTATCTCTCTCTGTCTTTCTCTCTGTCTGTCTCTCTCTCTCT
Source organism: Pristiophorus japonicus (assembly GCF_044704955.1). NCBI lineage: Eukaryota > Metazoa > Chordata > Chondrichthyes > Pristiophoridae > Pristiophorus > Pristiophorus japonicus. Next base: position 247,123 of record NW_027254202.1, read on the forward strand.
CTGTCTCTCTCTCTATCTGTCTCTCTCTCTCACTCCCTCTCTCTCTCTCTGTCTCTCTCTCTCTGTGTCTCTGAGTTTCTCTCTGTCTCTCTCTCATGTCTCTTTCCATCTCTTTCTCTCTCTCGGTCTCTCTCACTGTCTCTCTCTCTCTGTCCCTCCCCCTGTTCCCCGCTCTCTCTCTCTGTCTCTCTCACTATTTCTGTCTCTCTCTCTCTCTCACTCTCCCTATCTCTCTCTATCCCTCTCTCTCTGTCTGTCTGTCTCTCTCCCCCTCTCTCTGACCCTCTCTGTCTCTCTCTCTCTGACTCTATCTGTCTCTCTCTCTCTCTTCCTCTCTGTCTCTCTCTCAGTCTCTCTCTCCCTGTCTAAGTGTCTCTCCCTCTCTGTCTCTCTCTGCATGTCTATCAATCCCGAAACTAATCCCACTGCCCCGCTCTCTCCCCATAGTCCTGTATCAATCAACAAACTAATCCCACTGCCCCGCTCTCTCCCCATAGTCCTGTATCAATCCCCAAACTAATCCCACTGCCCTGCTCTCTCCCCATAGTCCTGTATCAATCCCCAAACTAATCCCACTGCCCCGCTCTCTCCCCATAGTCCTGTATCAATCCCCAAACTAATCCCACTGCCCCGCTCTCTCCCCATAGTCCTGTATCAATCCCCAAACTAATCCCACTGCCCCGCTCTCTCCCCATAGTCCTGTATCAATCCCCAAACTAATCCCACTGCCCCGCTCTCTCCCCATAGTCCTGTATCAATCCCCAAACTAATCCCTCTGCCCCGCTCTCTCCCCATAGTCCTGTATCAATCCCCAAACTAATCCCACTGCCCCGCTCTCTCCCCATAGTCCTGTATCAATCTCCAAACTAATCCCACTGCCCCGCTCTCTCCCCATAGTCCTGTATCAATCCCCAGACTAATCCCACTGCCCCGCTCTCTCCCCATAGTCCTGTATCAATCCCCAAACTAATCCCACTGCCCCGCTCTCACCATAGTCCTGTATCAATCCCCAAACTAATCCCACTGCCCCGCTCTCTCCCCATAGTCCTGTATCAATCCCCAAACTAATCCCACTGCCCCGCTCTCTCCCCATAGTCCTGTATCAATCCCCAAACTAATCCCACTGCCCCGCTCTCTCCCCATAGTCCTGTATCAATCCCCAAACTAATCCCACTGCCCCGCTCTCTCCCCATAGTCCTGTATCAATCCCCAAACTAATCCCTCTGCCCCGCTCTCTTTCCATAGTCCTGTATCAATCCCCAAACTAATCCCACTGCCCCGCTCTCTCCCCATAGTCCTGTATCAATCTCCAAACTAATCCCACTGCCCCGCTCTCTCCCCATAGTCCTGTATCAATCCCCAGACTAATCCCACTGCCCCGCTCTCTCCCCATAGTCCTGTATCAATCCCCAAACTAATCCCACTGCCCCGCTCTCACCATAGTCCTGTATCAATCCCCAAACTAATCCCACTGCCCCGCTCTCTCCCCATAGTCCTGTATCAATCCCCAAACTAATCCCACTGCCCCGCTCTCTCCCCATAGTCCTGTATCAATCCCCAAACTAATCCCACTGCCCCGCTCTCTCCCCATAGTCCTGTATCAATCCCCAACCTAATCCCACTGCCCCGCTCTCTCCCCATAGTCCTGTATCAATCCCAGAATCGCTACAGAAAGTGAGACAGACAGAGAGAGAGAGAGACACACACACACTCTCTCTCTCCCTCTTGCTCTCTCTCACTGTCTCTCGCTCTGTCTCTCTCACTCTCTCTGATCCACTCTTTCACTCTGTCCCTCTCTCTGTCTCGCCCTATTTCTGTCTCTCTCTCTCTCTCTCTCTCTGTCTCTCTCTCACTTTGTATCTCTCTTTCTCGCTCTTTCTCTCTCTCTGTCCCTCTCTCTGTTCCTCTCGCTCTCTCTCTGTCTCTCTCCCTCTCTCTTTCCCTCTCTCTGTCCTTCTCCCTATCTCCCTCTTTCTCCCTATCCCTCTCTCTCTCTATCCCTCTCTTTCTCTCTGTCTCTCTCTTCTACATTTTTCCATCACTCTCTCTGTCCCTCTCTCTGTCTCCCTCTCTCTATTTATATATATATAACTCTCTGTCTCTATCTCTCTGTCTCTATCTCTCTCACTCTCTCATTTTCTCACTCTCTGTCTATCTCTCTCTGTCTCTGTCTCTATCTCTCTGTCTCTATCTCTCTCTCTCTCTTTCTCCGTTTCTTGCTCTCTCTCTCTGTCTCTCTCACTCACTCATTTTCTCTCTCTCTGTCTGTCTCTCTCTGTCTCTATCTCTCTGTCTCTATCTTTCTCTCTCTCTTTATCTGTTTCTTGCTCGATCTCTCTGTCTCTCTCACTCTCTCTTTCTCTGTTCCTCTCTTTCACTCTGTCCCTCTCTCTGTCTCGCCCTCTTTCTGTCGCTCTCTCTCTCTGTCTCTGTCTCACTCTGTATCTCTCTCTCTCTCTCTTTCTCTCTCTCTGTCCCTCTCTCTGTTCCTCTCGCTCTCTCTCTCCCTCTCTTTTCCTCTCCCTGTCCTTCTCCCTATCTCCCTCTCTCTCTCTTGCTCTCTCTGTCTGTGCCTCTCTCTCTCTCTGTCCTACTCTCTCTATCTCTTTCCCTGTGTTTCTCTCTCTCTGTCTGTCTCCCTCTTTCTCCCTATCCCTCTCTCTCCATCCCCCTCTCTCTTTATCCCTCTCTGTCTCTCTCTGCCTCTCTCTCCTGCATTTTTCCATCTCTCTCTCTCTCTCTTCATCTCTCTGTCTCCCTCTCTCTCTTTAGATATATAACTCTCTCTCTCTCTGTCTATCTCACTCTCTCATTTTCTCTCTCTTTGTCTGTCTCTCTCTGTCTCACTCTCTCTCTCTCTCTCTCTCTGTTTCTTTCTCTCTCTCTCTGTCTTTCTTTCTCTGTCTCTCTCTCTATCCCTCTCATTCTATCCCTCTCTCTCTCCCAATCTCTCTCTCTCGCTCTCTCTCTCACTCTCTCTCTGTCTTGCTCTCTCTCACCATCTCTCTGTCTGTCTTCCTGTCTCCCTCTCTCCCTCTCTCTTTCTCTCTCTCTCGCTCTCTGTCTCTCTCTCGCTCTCTGTCTCTCTCTCGCTCTATCTAGTTGTCTCTATCTCTCTCTCTCTCTCTCTCTGTCTCTCTCTCTGTCTCTCTCTCACCATCTCTCTGTCTGTCTTCCTGTCTCCCTCTCTCCCTCTCTCTTTCTCTCTCTCTCGCTCTCTGTCTCTCTCTCTCGCTCTATCTAGCTGTCTCTATCTCTCTCTCTCTCTGTCTATCTGTCTCGCTGTCTTTCTCTCTCTCTCTCTGTCTTCTCTCTCTCTCTCTCACTCTGTCTCTCTCTCTCTCTCTCTCACGCTGTCTTTCTTTCTCTCTCTGACTCTCTCTCTGTCTCTCTCTATCCCTCTCTTACTATCCCTCTCTCTCTATCCCTCTCTCTCTCTCCCTTCCTCTCTCTCTCTGCCTTTCTCTCTCACTGTGTCTCTGAGTTTCTCACTCTGTCTCTCTCTCCTGTCTCTTTTCATCTCTTTCTCTCTCTCTGTCCCTCCCTCTGTGCCCCTCTCTCTCCTTATCTCTCTCTCAGTAACTCTGTCTCTCTCTCTGTCTCACTTTAACTCTCTCTCTCTCCCGATCTCTCTCTATCCCTCTCTAACTTTGACTGTCTCTCTCTCCCTATCGCTAACACACTTTGCCATTCTCACTCTGTCACACTCACTCTCTCTGTCTCTATCTCTCTCTGTCTCGTTCACTCACTCTGTCTCTGTCTCTTTCTCTCTGTCTCTCTCTCTCTCTGTCTCTCTGTCTCTCTCTCTCACTGTCTTTCTCTTTTTCTGGCTCTCTCTGTCTGTCTCTACCTCTCTCTCTTTGTCTCTCTCTGTATCACTCTCTCTCACCCTATCTCTCTCTATCCTTCCCTTCTCTCTGACTCTCTCTGTCACTCTCCCTCACCCTGTCTGCCCCGCTCTCTCCCCATAGCCCTGTATCAATCCCCAAACTAATCCCACTGCCCCGCTCTCTCCCCATAGTCCTGTATCAATCCCCAAACTAATCCCACTGCCCCGCTCTCTCCCCATAGTCCTGTATCAATCTCCAAACTAATCCCACTGCCCCGCTCTCTTCCCATAGTCCTGTATCAATCTCCAAACTAATCCCACTGCCCCGCTCTCTCCCCATAGTCCTGTATCAATCTCCAAACTAATCCCACTGCCCCGCTCTCTCCCCATAGTCCTGTATCAATCCCCAACCTAATCCCACTGCCCCGCTCTCTCCCCATAGTCCTGTATCAATCCCCAACCTAATCCCACTGCCCCGCTCTCTCCCCATAGTCCTGTATCAATCTCCAAACTAATCCCACTGCCCCGCTCTCTCCCCATAGTCCTGTATCAAACCCCAAACTAATCCCACTGCCCCGCTCTCTCCCCATAGCCCTGTTTCAATCCCCAAACTAGTTCTCTCTCTGACTCTCTCGGTCTCTCTCTCTCTATCTCTTTCCCTCTCTATATATCTCTATGTCTCTATCTGTTTCTAGCTCTCTCTCTCTCTCTCTCTCTCTCACTCGCTCTGTCTGTCTCTTTTCCTCTCTCTCTCTCTGTGTCTCTCTCTCTCTCTCTCTCTCTCTCTCGCTCTGTCTGTCTCTTTTCCTCTCTCTCTCTCTCTCTCTCTGTCTTTCTGTCTCTCTCTGTCTAGCTCCCTATCGCTCGCTCTCTCCGTCTCTGTTTCTCTCTCACTAATTTTCCCTCTCTTTGCCTCCCTCTTTCTCTCTCACTATCGATCTTTATCTCTCTCTCTCTGTTTATCTGTCTCGCTGTCTTTCTCTCTCTGTCTCTCTCTCTCTCTCTGTCTTGTCTCTCTCTCTCACTCTGTCTGTCTCTCTCTCTCACTCTGACTTTCTTTCTGTCTCTCTCTCTATCCATCTCTCTCGATCCCTCTCTCTCTATCCCTCTCTCTCTCTAGCTTCCTCTCTCTCTCTGCCTTTCTCTCTCTCTGTATCTCTGAGTTTCTCTCTCTGTCTCTTTGTCTCTCTCTACTGTCTCTTTTCATCTCTTTCTCTCTTTCTGTCCCTTTCACTGTGCCCCTCTCTCTCTCTCTTTATCTCTCTCTCACTAACTCTGTCTCTCTCTCTCTCCCTCTCTCTGTATCTCTCTCTGTCCCTCTCTCTCTTTTACTGTCTCTCTCTCCCTCTCTCTGACACTCTCTCTCTGTCACACTCACTCTCTCTGTCTCTCTCTCTCTCTATCTCCTTCACTCGCTCTATCTCTGTCTTTCTCTCCGTCTCTCTCTCTCTGTCTCTCTCTCTCTCTTTCTCTGGCTCTCTCTGTCTGTCTCTCCCTCTCTCTCTTTGACTCTCTCTGTATCAGTCTCTCTCTCCCTATCGCTCTCTCTCACTCTGTGTCTCTCTCTGTCTCTCTCTCTCTCTCCCTCTCTCTCTCTCTCTCTGACTCTCTCTGTCTCTCTCTCTCTGACTCTCTCCGTCTCTCTCTCTCTCTGACTCTCTCTGTCTCTCTCTCTCTCCCTCTGTCTCTCTCTCACTCTCTGTGTCTCTCTCTGTCTCTCTCTCTCTCCCCCCCTCTCTCTCTCTCTCTGAGTCTCTCTGTCTCTCTCTCTCTGACTCTCTCCGTCTCTCTCTCTCTCTGACTCTCTCCGTCTCTCTCTCTCTCTCTGACTCTCTCCGTCTCTCTCTCTCTCTGACTCTCTCCGTCTCTCTCTGTCTCGCTCTCTCTCTGGCTCTCGCTGTCTCTCTCTATCTCTGACTCTCTCTGTCTCTCTCTCACTCTCTTGTCAATCTCTATCTCTCTCTCTCTCTCTCTCTGTGTCTCTCTTTCTATGTCTCTTTCTCTGTCTCTCTCTCTCTCTCTGTCTCTCCCTCTCTGTCGTTGACTCTCTCTGTCTCTCTCTCTGACTCTTTCTGTCTCTCTCTGTCTCTCTCTGTGTCTCTCTTTCTATATCTGTTTCTCTGTCTCTCTATCTCTCTGTCTCTCCCTCTCTGTCTTTGATTCTCTCTGTCTCTCTCTCTCTGACTCTCTCTTTCTCTCTCTCTGACTCTCTCTGTCTCTCTCTCTCTCTGACTCTCTCTCTTTCTCCCTCTCTGTCTCTCTCTCTCTCTGTCTCTCTCTGGATCTCTGTCTCTGTCTCTCTCTTTCTCTGGCTCTCTCTGTCTGTCTCTCCCTCTCTCTCTTTGACTCTCTCTCTCCCTATCTCTCTCTATCCCCCTAACTCTCTCTCTCTGACTCTCTCTCTCTCTCTGACTCTCTCTGTCTCTCTCTCTCTCTCTGACTCTCTCCGTCTCTCTCTCTCTCTGACTCTCTCCGTCTCTCTATCTCTCTCTGACTCTCTCGCTCTCTCTGTGACTCTCTCTGTCTCTCTCTCTCTCTGACTCTCTCCCTCTCTGTCTCTCTCTGTCTGTATGTCTGTCTCTTTCTCTGTATATCTCCCTCTCTCTCTCTCTCTGTCTCTCTGAAGCTCTCCCTGAACCAGTGACAATGCACATACCGAACTTCAGTCATCCATTTTACATTTGTTAATGGTCGCCATTTGATGTTAACACTGCGAGATTGATTACAGAGACCAACTACTCACTAATTTAACGTTAGCTGCTTAAAGGTGTACCTGCCCTGGGAGTGTTTGATGGGACAGTGTAGAGGGAGCTTTACTCTGTATCTTACCCCCTGTACCTGCCCTGGGAGTGTTTGATGGGACAGTGTAGAGGGAGCTTTACTCTGTATCTAACCCCCTGTACCTGCCCTGGGAGAGTTTGATGGGACAGTGTAGAGGGAGCTTTACTCTGTATCTAACCCCCTGTACCTGCCCTGGGAGTGTTTGATGGGACAGTGTAGAGGGAGCTTTACTCTGTATCTAACCCCCTGTACCTGCCCTGGGAGTGTTTGATGGGACAGTGTAGAGGGAGCTTTACTCTGTATCTAACCCCGTACTGTACCTGCCCTGGGAGTGTTTGATGGGACAGTGTAGAGAGCGAGAGTGAGAGAGGAATAGACAGAGAGAGAGACTGACAGAGAGACAGGGAGACTGAAAGAGAGAGCGAGAGAGAGGGACTCTGTATCTAACCCCGTGCTTTACGTGCCCAGGGAGGTTTGATGGGGCAGTGTAGAGGGAGATTAAATGACCAACTCTCTCTGTCCCTCTCGCTTTCTCTCTGTCAGTCTCTCTCTCTGTCTGTCCCTCTCTCTCCCTCTCGCTCGCTCATTCAGTCTCCCTGTCTCTCTCTCGCTCTCTCTCTCTCTGTCTCTCTCTCATTCAGTCTCCCTGTCTCTCTCTCTCTGTCTCTGTCTCTCTGTCTCTCTCTCGGTCTCTCTCTCCCTCTGTATTTTTATTTGTGTCTCTCTCTATCTCTCTCTGTCTCTGTCTCTGTCTCTCTGTCTCTCTCTCTATCTCCCTCTGTCTGCCTATCCCTGTCACTCTGTCTCTCTCTCGCTTTGTAGCCCTCTACCTCTTTCTCTCTCACTCTGTGTCTCTCCCTCTCTCGCTCTCTCACGATCTCTCTCTCTGTCTCTCTCTCGCATGCTCTCTTACTGTCTGTCTCTCTCTCTCTCTGTCTCTATCTCTCTCTGTCACTGACTCTGTCTTTCTCGCTCTATCTGTCTCTCTATCTCCATCTCTCTATCTCTCCATCTCTCTCTCTCTCTGTCTCTTTCTCTCTCTACCTCTCTCGCTCTGTCTCTCTCTCTATCTGTCACTCTCTCTATGTGCCTCTCTATATATCTCTGTCTCTATCTCTCTCTCTGTGTCTATCTCTATCTTTCTCTCTCTCTCGCTCTCTGTCTCTCCCGGTCTCTCTCTCTGTCTGTATCTCTTTCCATCTCGATATATCTCTGTCTCTCTCTATCTTTCTCTATATGTTTCTAGCTCTCCCTCTCTCACTCTCTCCCCCGCTCTCTCTCTCTGTCTGTATCTCTCTCTCACTATCTCTCCGTCTCTCTGTCTTTCTCTGTCTTCCCCTCTGTCTCCCTGTCTCTCTCCCTCTCTCACTCTCTCCCCCGCTCTCTCTCTCTGCCTCTCTCTCTCTCTCACTATCTCTCCGTCTCTCTGTCTTTCTCTGTCTTCCCCTCTGTCATCCTGTCTCTCTTACTGTCTCTCTCTCTGTCTTGCTCTGTTTCGCTCTCTCTCTCTCTATCTCTCTCTCTGCCCCTCCCTGTCATTCTCTGTCTTTCCCCCCTCTCTCTCTCCCTCTCTCTCTCTCGCTCTCCGTCTCTGTTTCTCTCTCTCTCTAACTTTCCCTCTCTCTCTGTCTCTCTCTCCCTCTTGCTCTGTCTCTCTCTCTCTCTCGCTGTCTCTCTCCCACTCTGTATCTCTCTCTCTGTCTCTCTCTCTCTCTCTCTCGCTGTCTCTCTCCCACTCTGTATCTCACTCTCTGTGTCTCTCTCTCTCTCTCTCTTTCAGTCACTCTGTATATCTCTCCGTCTCTCTGAAGCTCTCCCTGAACCACAGTGACAATGCACACACCGATCTTCAGTCATACATTTTACATTTGTTAATGGTCACCATTTGATGTTAACACTGGGAGATTGATTACAGAGACCGACTACTCTCTAATTTAACGTCAGCTGCTTAAAGGTGCACCTGCCCTGGGAGTGTTTGATGGGACAGTGTAGAGGGAGCTTTACTCTGTATCTAACCCCCTGTACCTGCCCTGGGAGTGTTTGATGGGACAGTGTAGAGGGAGCTTTACTCTGTATCTAACCCCCTGTACCTGCCCTGGGAATGTTTGAAGGGACAGTGTAGAGGGAGCTTTACTCTGTATCTAACCCCCTGTACCTGCCCTGGGAGTGTTTGATGGGACAGTGTAGAGGGAGCTTTACTCTGTATCTAACCTCCTGTACCTGCCCTGGGAGTGTTTGATGGGAGAGTGTAGAGGGAGCTTTACTCTGTATCTAACCCCCTGTACCTGCCCTGGGAATGTTTGATGGGACAGTGTAGAGGGAGCTTTACTCTGCATCTAACCCCCTGTACCTGCCCTGGGAGTGTTTGATGGGACAGTGTAGAGGGAGCTTTACTCTGTATCTAACCCCCTGTACCTGCCCTGGGAGTGTTTGATGGGACAGTGTAGAGGGAGCTTTACTCTGTATCTAACCCCCTGTACCTGCCCTGGGAGTGTTTGATGGGACAGTGTAGAGGGAGCTTTACTCTGTATCTAACCCCGTGCTGTACGTGCCCTGGGAGTGTTTGATGGGACAGTGTAGAGGAAGCTTTACTCTGTATCTAACCCCCTGTACCTGCCCTGGGAGTGTTTGATGGGACAGTGTAGAGGGAGCTTTACTCTGTATCTAACCCCCTGTACCTGCCCTGGGAATGTTTGATGGGACAGTGTAGAGGGAGCTTTACTCTGTATCTAACCTGTGCTGTACCTGCCCTGGGAGTGTTTGATGGGACAGTGTAGAGGGAGCATTACTCTGTATCTTACCCCCTGTACCTGCCCTGGGAGTGTTTGATGGGACAGTGTAGAGGGAGCTTTACTCTGTATCTAACCCCTGTACCTGCCGTGGGAGTGTTTGATGGGACAGTGTAGAGGGAGCTTTACTCTGTATCTAACCCCCTGTACCAGCCGTGGGAGTTTTTGATGGGACAGTGTCGAGGGAGCTTTACTCTGCATCTAACCCCGTGCTGTACCTGCCCTGGGAGTGTTTAATGGGACCGTGTAGAGGGAGCTTTACTCTGTATCTAACCCCGTGCTGTACCTGCCCTGTGAGTGTTTGATGGGACAGTGTCGAGGGAGATTTACTCTGTATATAACCCCCTGTACCTGCCCTGGGAGTGTTTGATGGGACAGTGTAGAGGGAGCTTTACTCTGTTTCTAACCCCATGTATCTGCCCTGGGAGTGTTTGATGGGACAGTGTAGAGGGAGATTTACTCTGTATCTAACCCCCTGTACCTGCCCTGGGAGTGTTTGATGGGACAGTGCAGAGGGAGCTTTACTCTGTATCTAACCCCGTGCTGTACCTGCCTTGGGAGTGTTTGATGGGACAGTGCAGAGGGAGATTAAATGCCCAACTCTCTCTGTCCCTCTCGCTTTCTCTCTGTCAGTCTCTCTCTCTGTCTGTTCCTCTCTCTCTCTCGCTCTCTCTTTCAGTCTCCCTCTCTCAATCCCTAATTCTCTCACTGCTTCTCCCTGTCACCCTATCTTTTTCTCTCTCCCTGTCTCTCATTCCCATTGTGATGTTTCCTTGATTGAAAAGTACCCTGACATATTGCAGCCTGACTGTTTAAACCCACAGCAAGAAATCACATTTCTGGGACATTTTTGATTTGCTAACCATCCAATTGTGGCTTGGAATGTGTGGGTTAAATCTAGTTTCTCCATCTGAAAACTTTGAGTGTTTCAGATTGAGCAGTATATGGGATCAAAGGCTGATTCAGACAATGCTGCATTGTGGAACGGTGTGATATCTTCACAGGGCAGGACATGGAGAACCAAGTTTTGTTGGTTTGAATAAGGTGTAAATTCAATTGTGTCGCCCCCTCACAGATGCACAGGATTGAAGCTGTTTACCATCAATGCCCTGAAAGAATGAAATGGTTCAACAAGGTGTGACTGACTTCAAACTCTTCAAACACATGAAGGACCCAGAGACTGGGACCAATACACAAAGCCCCGAGCCCAGGCAGGCAAACTAGGTTTGTTCACAGATCACCCATTTTGGTTTAGATTTCAAAAATATACTTTATTATGCTCTCTCCCCATAGTCCTGTATCAAACTCCAAACTAATCCCACTGCCTCGCTCTCTCCCCATAGCCCTGTATCAATCTCCAAACTAATCCCACTGCCCCGCTCTCTCCCCACAGTCCTGAATAAAACACCAAACTAATCCCACTGCCCCGCTCTCTCCCCATAGTCCTGTATCAATCCTCAAACTAATCCCACTGCCCCGCTCTCTCCCCATAGTCCTGTATCAATCCCCAAACTAATCCCACTGCCCCGCTCTCTCCCCATAGTCCTGTATCAATCCCCAAACTAATCCCACTGTCCCGCTCTCTCCCCATAGTCCTGTATCAATCCCAAACTAATCCTACTGCCCCGCTCTCTCCCCATAGCCCTGTGTCAAACCCCAAACTAATCCCACTGCCCCGCTCTCTCCCCATAGCCCTGTATCAATCCCCAAACTAATCCCACTGCCCCGTTCTCTCCCCATAGCCCTGTATCAATCCCCAAACTAATCCCACTGCCCCGCTCTCTCCCCATAGCCCTGTATCAATCCCAAACTAATCCCACTGCCCCGCTCTCTCCCCATAGTCCTGTATCAATCCCCAAACTAATCCCACTGCCCCGCTCTCTCCCCATAGTCCTGTATCAATCTCCAAACTAATCCCACTGCCCCGCTCTCTCCACATAGTCCTGAATAAAACCCCAAACTAATCGCACTGCCCCACTCTCTCCCCATAGTTCTGTATCAAATCCCAAACTAATCCCACTGCCCCGCTCTCTCCCCATAGTCCTGTATCAATCCCCAAACTAGTCCCACTGCCCCGCTCTCTCCCCATAGCACTGTATCAATCCCCAAACTAGTCCCACTGCCCCGCTCTCTCCCCACAGCCCTGTATCAATCCCCAAACTAATCCCACTGCCCCGCTCTCTCCCCATAGTCCTGTATCAATCCCCAAACTAATCCCACTGCCATACTCTCTCCCCATAGCCCTGTATCAATCCCAAACTAATCGCCCTGCCCCGCTCTCTCCCCATAGTCCTGTATCAAACTCCAAACTAATCCCACTGCCCCGCTCTCTCCCCATAGTCCTGTATCAATCCCCAAACTAATCCCACTGCCCCGCTCTCTCCCCATAGTTCTGTATCAATCCCCAAACTAATCCCACTGCCCCGCTCTCTCCCCATAGTCCTGTATCAATCCCCAAACTAATCCCACTGCCCCGCTCTCTCCCCATAGTCCTGTATCAATCCCCAAACTAATCCCACTGCCTCGCTCTCTCCCCATAGTCCTGTATCAATCCCCAAACTAATCCCACTGCCCCGCTCTCTCCCCATAGTCCTGTATCAATCTCCAAACTAATCCCACAGCCCCACTCTCTCCCCATAGTCCTGTATCAATCTCCAAACTAATCCCACTGCCCCGCTCTCTCCCCATAGTCTTGTATCAATCCCCAAACTAATCCCACTGCCCTGCTCTCTCCCCATAGCCCTGTATCAATCCCCAAACTAGTCCCACTGCCCCCCGCTCTCCCCATCGTCCTGTATCAATCTCCAAACTAATCCCACTGCCCCGCCCTCTCCTCATAGTCCTGTATCAATCCCCAAACTAATCCCACTGCCCCGCTCTCTCCCCATAGCCCTGTATCAATCCCCAAACTAATCCCACTGCCCCGCTCTCTCCTCATAGTCCTGTATCAATCTCCAAACTAATCCCACTGCCCCGCTCTCTCCTCATAGTCCTGTATCAATCTCCAAACTAATCCCACTGCCCCGCCCTCTCCTCATAGTCCTGTATCAATCTCCAAACTAATCCCACTGCCCCGCTCTCTCCCCATAGTCCTGTTTCAATCCCTAAACTAATCCCACTGCCCCGCTCTCTCCCCATAGTCATGTATCAATTCCCAAACTAATCCCACTGCCCCGCTCTCTCCTCATAGTCCTGTATCAATCCCCAAACTAATCCCACTGCCCCGCTCTCTCCCCATAGTCCTGTATCAATCCACAAACTAGTCCCACTGCCCCGCTCTCTCCCCATAGCCCTGTATCAATCCCCAAACTAATCCCACTGCCCCGCTCTCTCCCCATAGTCCTGTATCAATACCCAAACTAATCCCACTGCCCCGCTCTCTCCCCATAGTCCTGTATCAATCTCCAAATGAATCCCACTGCCCCGCTCTCTCCCCATAGTCCTGTATCAATCCCCCAACTAATCCCGTTGCCCTGCTCTCTCCCCATAGTCCTGTATCAATCTCCAAACTAATCCCACTGCCCCGCTCTCTCCCCACAGTTCTGTATCAATCTCCAAACTAATCCCACTGCCCCGCACTCTCCCCATAGTCCTGTATCAATCCCCAAACTAATCCCACTGCCCCGCTCTCTCCCCATAGTCCTGTATCAATCCACAAACTAATCCCACTGCCTCGCTCTCTCCCCATAGTCCTGTATCAATCCCCAAACTAATCCCACTGCCCCGCTCTCTCCCCATAGTCCTGTATCAATCCCCAAACTAATCCCACTGCCTCGCTCTCTCCCCATAGTCGTGTATCAATCCCCAAACTAATCCCACTGCCCCGCTCTCTCCCCATAGTCCTGTATAAAACCCCAAACTAATCCCACTGCCCCACTCTCTCCTCATAGTCCTGTATCAAACCCCAAACTAATCCCACTGCCCCGCTCTCTCCCCATCGTCCTGTATCAATCTCCAAACTAATCCCACTGCCCCGCACTCTCCCCATAGTCCTGTATCAATCCCCAAACTAATCCCACTGCCCCGCTCTCTCCTCATAGTCCTGTATCAATCCCCAAACTAATCCCACTGTCCCGCTCTCTCCCCATAGCCCTGTATCAATCCCCAAACTAATCCCACTGCCTCGCTCTCTCCTCATAGTCCTGTATCAATCCCCAAACTAATCCCACTGCCCCGCTCTCTCCCCATAGCCCTGTATCAATCCCCAAACTAATCCCACTGCCCCGCTCTCTCCTCATAGTCCTGTATCAATCTCCAAACTAATCCCACTGCCCCGCACTCTCCCCATAGTCCTGTATCAATCCCCAAACTAATCCCACTGCCCTGCTCTCTCCTCATAGTCCTGTATCAATCCCCAAACTAATCCCACTGCCCCGCTCTCTCCCCATAGTCCTGTATCAATCCACAAACTAATCCCACTGCCTCGCTCTCTCCCCATAGTCCTGTATCAATCCCCAAACTAATCCCACTGCCCCGTTCTCTCCCCATAGTCCTGTATCAATCCCCAAACTAATCCCACTGCCCCGCTCTCTCCCCATAGTCCTGTATCAATCCCCAAACTAATCCCACTGCCTCGCTCTCTCCCCATAGTCGTGTATCAATCCCCAAACTAATCCCACTGCCCCGCTCTCTCCCCATAGTCCTGTATAAAACCCCAAACTAATCCCACTGCCCCACTCTCTCCTCATAGTCCTGTATCAAACCCCAAACTAATCCCACTGCCCCGCTCTCTCCCCATAGTCCTGTATCAATCTCCAAACTAATCCCACTGCCCCGCACTCTCCCCATAGTCCTGTATCAATCCCCAAACTAATCCCACTGCCCCGCTCTCTCCCCATAGTCCTGTATCAATCCCCAAACTAATCCCACTGTCCCGCTCTCTCCCCATAGCCCTGTATCAATCCCCAAACTAATCCCACTGCCTCGCTCTCTCCTCATAGTCCTGTATCAATCCCCAAACTAATCCCACTGCCCCGCTCTCTCCCCATAGCCCTGTATCAATCCCCAAACTAATCCCACTGCCCCGCTCTCTCCTCATAGTCCTGTATCAATCTCCAAACTAATCCCACTGCCCCGCACTCTCCCCATAGTCCTGTATCAATCCCCAAACTAATCCCACTGCCCCGCTCTCTCCTCATAGTCCTGTATCAATCCCCAAACTAATCCCACTGCCCCGCTCTCTCCCCATAGCCCTGCATCAATCTCCAAACTAATCCCACTGCCCCGCTCTCTCCCCATAGCCCTGTATCAATCTCCAAACTAATCTCACTGCCCCGCTCTCTCTCCATAGTCCTGTATCAATCTCCAAACTAATCCCACTGCCCTGCTCTCTCCCCATAGTCCTGTATCAATCTCCAAACTAATCCCACTGCCCCGCACTCTCCCCATAGTCCTGTATCAATCCCCAAACTAATCCCACTGCCCCGCTCTCTCCCCATAGTCCTGTATCAATCCCCAAACTAATCCCACTGTCCCGCTCTCTCCCCATAGCCCTGTATCAATCCCCAAACTAATCCCACTGCCTCGCTCTCTCCTCATAGTCCTGTATCAATCCCCAAACTAATCCCACTGCCCCGCTCTCTCCCCATAGCCCTGTATCAATCCCCAAACTAATCCCACTGCCCCGCTCTCTCCTCATAGTCCTGTATCAATCTCCAAACTAATCCCACTGCCCCGCACTCTCCCCATAGTCCTGTATCAATCCCCAAACTAATCCCACTGCCCCGCTCTCTCCTCATAGTCCTGTATCAATCCCCAAACTAATCCCACTGCCCCGCTCTCTCCCCATAGCCCTGCATCAATCTCCAAACTAATCCCACTGCCCCGCTCTCTCCCCATAGCCCTGTATCAATCTCCAAACTAATCTCACTGCCCCGCTCTCTCTCCATAGTCCTGTATCAATCTCCAAACTAATCCCACTGCCCTGCTCTCTCCCCATAGCCCTGTATCAATCCCCAAACTAGTCCCACTGCCCCCCGCTCTCCCCATCGTCCTGTATCAATCTCCAAACTAATCCCACTGCCCCGCCCTCTCCTCATAGTCCTGTATCAATCCCCAAACTAATCCCACTGCCCCGCTCTCTCCCCATAGCCCTGTATCAATCCCCAAACTAATCCCACTGCCCCGCTCTCTCCTCATAGTCCTGTATCAATCTCCAAACTAATCCCACTGCCCCGCTCTCTCCTCATAGTCCTGTATCAATCTCCAAACTAATCCCACTGCCCCGCCCTCTCCTCATAGTCCTGTATCAATCTCCAAACTAATCCCACTGCCCCGCTCTCTCCCCATAGTCCTGTTTCAATCCCTAAACTAATCCCACTGCCCCGCTCTCTCCCCATAGTCATGTATCAATCCCCAAACTAATCCCACTGCCCCGCTCTCTCCTCATAGTCCTGTATCAATCCCCAAACTAATCCCACTGCCCCGCTCTCTCCCCATAGTCCTGTATCAATCCACAAACTAGTCCCACTGCCCCGCTCTCTCCCCATAGCCCTGTATCAATCCCCAAACTAATCCCACTGCCCCGCTCTCTCCCCATAGTCCTGTATCAATACCCAAACTAATCCCACTGCCCCGCTCTCTCCCCATAGTCCTGTATCAATCTCCAAATGAATCCCACTGCCCCGCTCTCTCCCCATAGTCCTGTATCAATCCCCCAACTAATCCCGTTGCCCTGCTCTCTCCCCATAGTCCTGTATCAATCTCCAAACTAATCCCACTGCCCCGCTCTCTCCCCACAGTTCTGTATCAATCTCCAAACTAATCCCACTGCCCCGCACTCTCCCCATAGTCCTGTATCAATCCCCAAACTAATCCCACTGCCCCGCTCTCTCCCCATAGTCCTGTATCAATCCACAAACTAATCCCACTGCCTCGCTCTCTCCCCATAGTCCTGTATCAATCCCCAAACTAATCACACTGCCCCGTTCTCTCCCCATAGTCCTGTATCAATCCCCAAACTAATCCCACTGCCCCGCTCTCTCCCCATAGTCCTGTATCAATCCACAAACTAATCCCACTGCCTCGCTCTCTCCCCATAGTCGTGTATCAATCCCCAAACTAATCCCACTGCCCCGCTCTCTCCCCATAGTCCTGTATAAAACCCCAAACTAATCCCACTGCCCCACTCTCTCCTCATAGTCCTGTATCAAACCCCAAACTAATCCCACTGCCCCGCTCTCTCCCCATCGTCCTGTATCAATCTCCAAACTAATCCCACTGCCCCGCACTCTCCCCATAGTCCTGTATCAATCCCCAAACTAATCCCACTGCCCCGCTCTCTCCTCATAGTCCTGTATCAATCCCCAAACTAATCCCACTGTCCCGCTCTCTCCCCATAGCCCTGTATCAATCCCCAAACTAATCCCACTGCCTCGCTCTCTCCTCATAGTCCTGTATCAATCCCCAAACTAATCCCACTGCCCCGCTCTCTCCCCATAGCCCTGTATCAATCCCCAAACTAATCCCACTGCCCCGCTCTCTCCTCATAGTCCTGTATCAATCTCCAAACTAATCCCACTGCCCCGCACTCTCCCCATAGTCCTGTATCAATCCCCAAACTAATCCCACTGCCCTGCTCTCTCCTCATAGTCCTGTATCAATCCCCAAACTAATCCCACTGCCCCGCTCTCTCCCCATAGTCCTGTATCAATCCACAAACTAATCCCACTGCCTCGCTCTCTCCCCATAGTCCTGTATCAATCCCCAAACTAATCCCACTGCCCCGTTCTCTCCCCATAGTCCTGTATCAATCCCCAAACTAATCCCACTGCCCCGCTCTCTCCCCATAGTCCTGTATCAATCCCCAAACTAATCCCACTGCCTCGCTCTCTCCCCATAGTCGTGTATCAATCCCCAAACTAATCCCACTGCCCCGCTCTCTCCCCATAGTCCTGTATAAAACCCCAAACTAATCCCACTGCCCCACTCTCTCCTCATAGTCCTGTATCAAACCCCAAACTAATCCCACTGCCCCGCTCTCTCCCCATAGTCCTGTATCAATCTCCAAACTAATCCCACTGCCCCGCACTCTCCCCATAGTCCTGTATCAATCCCCAAACTAATCCCACTGCCCCGCTCTCTCCCCATAGTCCTGTATCAATCCCCAAACTAATCCCACTGTCCCGCTCTCTCCCCATAGCCCTGTATCAATCCCCAAACTAATCCCACTGCCTCGCTCTCTCCTCATAGTCCTGTATCAATCCCCAAACTAATCCCACTGCCCCGCTCTCTCCCCATAGCCCTGTATCAATCCCCAAACTAATCCCACTGCCCCGCTCTCTCCTCATAGTCCTGTATCAATCTCCAAACTAATCCCACTGCCCCGCACTCTCCCCATAGTCCTGTATCAATCCCCAAACTAATCCCACTGCCCCGCTCTCTCCTCATAGTCCTGTATCAATCCCCAAACTAATCCCACTGCCCCGCTCTCTCCCCATAGCCCTGCATCAATCTCCAAACTAATCCCACTGCCCCGCTCTCTCCCCATAGCCCTGTATCAATCTCCAAACTAATCTCACTGCCCCGCTCTCTCTCCATAGTCCTGTATCAATCTCCAAACTAATCCCACTGCCCTGCTCTCTCCCCATAGTCCTGTATCAATCTCCAAACTAATCCCACTGCCCCGCACTCTCCCCATAGTCCTGTATCAATCCCCAAACTAATCCCACTGCCCCGCTCTCTCCCCATAGTCCTGTATCAATCCCCAAACTAATCCCACTGTCCCGCTCTCTTCCCATAGCCCTGTATCAATCCCCAAACTAATCCCACTGCCTCGCTCTCTCCTCATAGTCCTGTATCAATCCCCAAACTAATCCCACTGCCCCGCTCTCTCCCCATAGCCCTGTATCAATCCCCAAACTAATCCCACTGCCCCGCTCTCTCCTCATAGTCCTGTATCAATCTCCAAACTAATCCCACTGCCCCGCACTCTCCCCATAGTCCTGTATCAATCCCCAAACTAATCCCACTGCCCCGCTCTCTCCTCATAGTCCTGTATCAATCCCCAAACTAATCCCACTGCCCCGCTCTCTCCCCATAGCCCTGCATCAATCTCCAAACTAATCCCACTGCCCCGCTCTCTCCCCATAGCCCTGTATCAATCTCCAAACTAATCTCACTGCCCCGCTCTCTCTCCATAGTCCTGTATCAATCTCCAAACTAATCCCACTGCCCTGCTCTCTCCCCATAGTCCTGTATCAATCCCCAAACTAATCTCACTGCCCCGCTCTCTCCCCATAGTCCTGTATCAATCTCCAAACTAATCCCACTGACCCGCTCTCTACTCATAGTCCTGTATCAATCCCTAAACTAATCCCATGGCCCTGCTCTCTCCCCATAGTCCTGTATCAATCCCCAAACTAATCCCACTGCCCCGCTCTCTCCTCATAGTCCTGTATCAATCCCCAAACTAATCCCACTGTCCCGCTCTCTCCCCATAGCCCTGTATCAATCCCCAAACTAATCCCACTGCCTCGCTCTCTCCTCATAGTCCTGTATCAATCCCCAAACTAATCCCACTGCCCCGCTCTCTCCCCATAGCCCTGTATCAATCCCCAAACTAATCCCACTGCCCCGCTCTCTCCTCATAGTCCTGTATCAATCTCCAAACTAATCCCACTGCCCCGCACTCTCCCCATAGTCCTGTATCAATCCCCAAACTAATCCCACTGCCCTGCTCTCTCCTCATAGTCCTGTATCAATCCCCAAACTAATCCCACTGCCCCGCTCTCTCCCCATAGTCCTGTATCAATCCACAAACTAATCCCACTGCCTCGCTCTCTCCCCATAGTCCTGTATCAATCCCCAAACTAATCCCACTGCCCCGTTCTCTCCCCATAGTCCTGTATCAATCCCCAAACTAATCCCACTGCCCCGCTCTCTCCCCATAGTCCTGTATCAATCCCCAAACTAATCCCACTGCCTCGCTCTCTCCCCATAGTCGTGTATCAATCCCCAAACTAATCCCACTGCCCCGCTCTCTCCCCATAGTCCTGTATAAAACCCCAAACTAATCCCACTGCCCCACTCTCTCCTCATAGTCCTGTATCAAACCCCAAACTAATCCCACTGCCCCGCTCTCTCCCCATAGTCCTGTATCAATCTCCAAACTAATCCCACTGCCCCGCACTCTCCCCATAGTCCTGTATCAATCCCCAAACTAATCCCACTGCCCCGCTCTCTCCCCATAGTCCTGTATCAATCCCCAAACTAATCCCACTGTCCCGCTCTCTCCCCATAGCCCTGTATCAATCCCCAAACTAATCCCACTGCCTCGCTCTCTCCTCATAGTCCTGTATCAATCCCCAAACTAATCCCACTGCCCCGCTCTCTCCCCATAGCCCTGTATCAATCCCCAAACTAATCCCACTGCCCCGCTCTCTCCTCATAGTCCTGTATCAATCTCCAAACTAATCCCACTGCCCCGCACTCTCCCCATAGTCCTGTATCAATCCCCAAACTAATCCCACTGCCCCGCTCTCTCCTCATAGTCCTGTATCAATCCCCAAACTAATCCCACTGCCCCGCTCTCTCCCCATAGCCCTGCATCAATCTCCAAACTAATCCCACTGCCCCGCTCTCTCCCCATAGCCCTGTATCAATCTCCAAACTAATCTCACTGCCCCGCTCTCTCTCCATAGTCCTGTATCAATCTCCAAACTAATCCCACTGCCCTGCTCTCTCCCCATAGTCCTGTATCAATCTCCAAACTAATCCCACTGCCCCGCACTCTCCCCATCGTCCTGTATCAATCCCCAAACTAATCCCACTGCCCCGCTCTCTCCCCATAGTCCTGTATCAATCCCCAAACTAATCCCACTGTCCCGCTCTCTCCCCATAGCCCTGTATCAATCCCCAAACTAATCCCACTGCCCCGCTCTCTCCTCATAGTCCTGTATCAATCTCCAAACTAATCCCACTGCCCCGCACTCTCCCCATAGTCCTGTATCAATCCCCAAACTAATCCCACTGCCCCGCTC
>NW_027254202.1:270000-287500 GCF_044704955.1 Pristiophorus japonicus
GGGCAGGTATAGCACGGGGTTAGATACAGAGTAAAGCTCCCTCTACACTGTCCCATCAAACACTCCCAATGCAGGTACACGGGGTTAGATACAGAGTAAAGCTCCCTCTACACTGTCCCATCAAACACTCCCAGGGCAGGTACAGGGGGTTAGATACAGATTAAAGCTCCCTCTACACTGTCCCATCAAACACTCCCAGAGCAGGTACAGCACGGGGTTAGATACAGAGTAAAGCTTCCTCTACACTGTCCCATCAAACACTCCCAGGGCAGGTACAGGGGGTTAGATACAGAGTAAAGCTCCCTCTACACTGTCCCATCAAACACTCCCAGGGCAGTTATAGCACGGGGTTAGATACAGAGTAAAGCTCCCTCTACACTGTCCCATCAAACACTCCCAGGGCAGGTACAGCACGGGGTTAGATACGGAGATAAGAACATATGAAATAGGAGCAGGAGTAGGCCACATGGCCCCTCGAGCCTGCTCCACCATTTAATACGATCATGGCTGATCCGATCATGGACTCAGCTCCACTTCCCTGCCCGTTCCCTATAAACCCTTATCCCTTATCGGTTAAGGAACTGTCTATCTCTGTCTTAAATTTATTCAATGTCCCGGCTTCCACAGCTCTCTGAGGCAGCGAGTTCCACAGATTTACAACCCTCTGAGAGAAGAAATTCCTCCTCATCTCAGTTTTAAATGGGCGGCCCCTTATTCTAAGACCATGCCCCCTAGTTCCAGTCTCCCCCATCAGTGGGAACATCCTCTCTGCATCCACCTTGTCGAGCCCCTCATTATCTGATCCGTTTTGTTAGTTAGTTACCTGCGGTCTTATAGTTAATTACATTTGGAGAGAGCACCTCTCTGTTTGTCTCTCTGTCTCACTCCCTCTATCTCCCTCTCCCACTCTCCCTCTATCTCTGCCATTCTGTCTCGCTACCTCTCTCTCCCTCTGTCTCTGTCTCTCTCCCTCTCTCCCACTCTGTATCGCTTCATCGCTCTCTCTCTCGCTTTCTCTCTCGCTCTGTTTCTCTCCCTCTCTCTCTACCTCTCTCTCTCCCGCTCTCTCTCTATTGTTCTCTCCGTCTCTCTATCTCTCTCCGTCTTACTCTCTCTCTCACACTGCATCCCTCCCTCTTTCGCCCTCTCTCTCTCTCTGTTCCTCCCTCTCTCTCTCAATCTCTGTCTCGCTTTCGCACTCTCTTTCTGTCTCTCTCTCTCTCACACTATCTCTCTCTCTCGCTCTCTCTCTGTCTCTCTATCTCTCTGCCTCTCAATCCCTGTCTCTCTCTCGCGCTCTCACGCTCTGTCTCTCTCTCTCTCTCTCTCTGTCTCTTTCTCTCTCTGTCTCTCTCGCTCTGTCTCTCTCTCTCTCTGTCACTCTCTCTATGTGCCTCTCTATATATCTCTGTCTCTATCTCTCGCTCTGTGTCTATCTCTATCTTTCTCTCTCTCTCGCTCTCTGTCTCTCCCGGTCTCTCTCTCTGTCTGTATATCTTTCCATCTCGATATATCTCTGTCTCTCTCTATCTTTCTCTAGCTCTCCCTCTCTCACTCTCTCCCCCGCTCTCTCTCTCTGTCTGTATCTCTCTCTCACTATCTCTCTGTCTCTCTCTCTTTCTCTGTCTTCCCCTCTGTCTCCCTGTCTCTCTCCCTCTCTCACTCTCTCCCCCGCTCTCTCTCTCTGCCTGTCTCTCGCTCTCACTATCTCTCCGTCTCTCTGTCTTTCTCTGTCTTCCCCTCTGTCACCCTGTCTCTCTCACTGTCTCTCTCTCTGTCTTTCTCTGTTTCGCTCTCTCTCTCTCTCTCTCTCTCTCTGCCCCTCCCTGTCATTCTCTGTCTTTCCCCCCTCTCTCTCTCCCTCTCTCTCTCTCGCTCTCCGTCTCTGTTTCTCTCTCTCTCTAACTTTCCCTCTCTCTCTGTCTCTCTCTCCCTCTTGCTCTGTCTCTCTCTCTCTCTCGCTGTCTCTCTCCCACTCTGTATCTCTCTCTCTGTGTCTCTCTCTCTCTCTCTCTTTCAGTCACTCTGTATATCTCTCCCTCTCTCTCTCTCTGTCTCTCTGAAGCTCTCCCTGAACCACAGTGACAATGCACACAACGATCTTCAGTCATCCATTTTACATTTGTTAATGGTCACCATTTGATGTTAACACTGGGAGATTGATTACAGAGACCGACTACTCTCTAATTTAACGTCAGCTGCTTAAAGGTGTACCTGCCCTGGGAGTGTTTGATGGGACAGTGTAGAGGGAGCTTTACTCTGTATCTAACCCCCTGTACCTGCCCTGGGAGTGTTTGATGGGACAGTGTAGAGGGAGCTTTACTCTGTTTCTAACCCCCTGTACCTGCCCTGGGAGTGTTTGATGGGACAGTGTAGAGGGAGCTTTACTCTGTTTCTAACCCCCTGTACCAGCCGTGGGAGTTTTTGATGGGACAGTGTCGAGGGAGCTTTACTCTGTATCCAACCCCGTGCTGTACCTGCCCTGGGAGTGTTTGATGGGACAGTGTAGAGGGAGATTTACTCTGTATCTAACCCCCAGTACCTGCCCTGGGAGTGTTTGATGGGACAGTGTAGAGGGAGCTTTACTCTGTATCTAACCCCGTGCTGTACCTGCCCTGGGAGTGTTTGATGGGACAGTGTAGAGGGAGCTTTACTCTGTATCTAA
The DNA here is from genome assembly GCF_044704955.1 of Pristiophorus japonicus. Taxonomy (NCBI): domain Eukaryota; kingdom Metazoa; phylum Chordata; class Chondrichthyes; family Pristiophoridae; genus Pristiophorus; species Pristiophorus japonicus. The sequence goes on from NW_027254202.1 coordinate 272,666, forward strand.
CCCCCTGTACCTGCCCTGGGAGTGTTTGATGGGACAGTGTAGAGAGAGCTTTACTCTGTATCCAACCCCTTGTACCTGCCCAGGGAGGTTTGATGGGACAGTGCGGAGGGAGATTAAATGCCCAACTCTCTCTCTCCCTCTCGCTTTCTCTCTGTCAGTCTCTCTCTCTGTCTGTTCCTCTCTCTCTCTCGCTCTCTCTTTCAGTCTCCCTCTCTCGATCCCTAATTCTCTCACTGCTTCTCCCTGTCCACCTCTCTTTTTCTCTCTCCCTGTCTCTCATTCCCATTCTGATGTTTCCTTGATTGAAAAGTACCCTGACATATAGCAGCCTGACTGTTTAAACCCACAGCAAGAAATCACATTTCTGGGACATTTTTGATTTGCTAACCATCCAATTGTGGCTTGGAATGTGTGGGTTAAATCTAGTTTCTCCATCTGAAAACTTTGAGTGTTTCAGATTGAGCAGTATATGGGATCAAAGGCTGATTCAGACAATGCTGCATTGTGGAACGGTGTGATATCTTCACAGGGCAGGACATGGAGAACCAAGTTTTGTTGGTTTGAATAAGGTGTAAATTCAATTGTGTCGCCCCCTCACAGATACACAGGATTGAAGCTGTTTACCATCAATGCCCTGAAAGAATGAAATGGTTCAACAAGGTGTGACTGACTTCAAACTCTTCAAACACATGAAGGACCCAGAGACTGGGACCAATACACAAAGCCCCGAGCCCAGGCAGGCAAACCAGGTTTGTTCACAGATCACCCATTTTGGTTTAGATTTCAAAAATATACTTTATTATGCTCTCTCCCCATAGTCCTGTATCAAACTCCAAACTAATCCCACTGCCCCGCTCTCTCCCCATAGTCCTGTATCAATCCCCAAACTAATCCCACTGCCCCGCTCTCTCCCCATAGCCCTGTATCAATCTCCAAACTAATCCCACTGCCCGCTCTCTCCCCATAGTCCTGTATCAATCCCCAAACTAATCCCACTGCCCCGCTCTCTCCCCATAGTCCTGTATCAATCTCCAAACTAATCCCACTGCCCCGCCCTCTCCCCATAGTCCTGTATCAATCCCCAAACTAATCCCACTGCCCCGCTCTCTCCCCATAGTCCTGTATCAATCCCTAAACAAATCCCACTGCCCCGCTCTCTCCGCATAGCCATGTATCAATCCCTAAACTAATCCCACAGCCCCGCTCTCTCCCCATAGTCCTGTATCAATCCCCAAACTAATCCCACTGCCCCGCTCTCTCCCCATAGCCCTGTATCAATCCCTAAACTAATCGCACTGCCCCGCTCTCTCCCCATAGTCCTGTATCAATCCCCAAACTAATCCCTCTGCCCCGCTCTCTCCCCATAGCCCTGTATCAATCCCCAAACTAATCCCACTGCCCCGCTCTCTCCCCATAGTCCTGTATCAATCCCCAAACTAATCCCACTGCCCCGCTCTCTCCACATAGTCCTGTATCAATCCCCAAACTAATCCCACTGCTCCGCTCTCTCCCCATAGTCCTGTATCAATCCCCAAACTAATCCCACTGCCCCGCTCTCTCCCCATAGTCCTGTATCAATCCCCAAACTAATCCCACTGCCCCGCTCTCTCCCCATAGTCCTTTATCAATCCCCAAACTAATCCCACTGCCCCGCTCTCTCCCCATAGTCCTGTATCAATCCCCAAACTAATCCCACTGCCCCACTCCCTCCCCAAAGCCCTGTATCAATCTCCAAACAAATCCCACTGCCTCGTTCTCTCCCCATAATCCTGTAACAATCCCCAAACTAATCCCACTGCCCCGCTCTCTTCCCATAGCCCTGTATCAATACCAAACTAATCGCACTGCCCCGCTCTCTCCCCATAGTCCTGTATCAATCCCCAAACTAATCCCACTGCCCCGCTCTCTACCCATAGCTCTGTATCAATCCCCAAACTAATCCCACTGCCCCGCTCTCTCCCCATAGTTCTGTATCAATCCCCAAACTAATCCCACTGCCTCGCTCTCTCCCCATAGTCGTGTATCAATCTCCAAACTAATCCCACTGCCCCGCTCTCTCCCCATAGTCCTGTATCAATCCCCAAACTAATCCCGCTGCCCTGCTCTCTCCCCATAGTCCTGTATCAATCTCCAAACTAATCCCACTGCCCCGCTCTCTCCCCATAGTCCTGTATCAATCCCCAAACTAATCCCACTGCCCCGCTCTCTCCCCATAGTCCTGTATCAATCCCGAAACTAATCCCACTGCCCCGCTCTCTCCCCATAGTCCTGTATCAATCCCCAAACTAATCCCACTGCCCCGCTCTCTCCCCATAGCCCTGTATCAATCCCCAAAATAATCCCACTGCCCCGCTCTCTCCCCATAGTCCTGTATCTATCCCCAAACTAATCCCACTGCCCCGCTCTCTCCCCATCGTCCTGTATCAATCCCCAAACTAATCCCACTGCACCACTCTCTCCCCATAGCCCTGTACCAATCCCCAAACTAATCCCACTGCCCCGCTCTCTCCCCATAGTCCTGTATCAACCCCCAAACTAATCCCACTGCCCCGCTCTCTCCCCATAGTCCTGTATCAATCCCCAAACTAATCCCACTGCCCCGCTCTCTCCCCATCGTCCTGTATCAATCCCCAAACTAATCCCACTGCCCCGCTCTCTCCCCATAGTCCTGTATCAATCTCCAAACTAATCCCACTGCCCCGCCCTCTCCCCATATTCCTGTATCAATCCCCAAACTAATCCCACTGCCCCCTCTCTCCCCATAGCCCTGTATCAATCTCCAAACTAATCCCACTGCCCCGCTCTCTCCCCATAGTCCTGTATCAAACTCCAAACTAATCCCACAGCCCCGCTCTCTCCCCATAGCCCTGTATCAATCCCCAAACTAGTCCCACTGCCCCGCTCTCTACCCATAGCCCTGTATCAATCCCCAAACTAGTCCCACTGCCCCGCTCTCTCCCCATAGCCCTGTATCAATCCCCAAACTAATCCCACTGCCCCGTTCTCTCCCCATAGTCCTGTATCAATCCCCAAACTAATCCCACTGCCCCGCTCTCTCCCCATAGCCCTGTATCAATCCCAAACTAATCGCACTGCCCCGCTCTCTCCCCATAGTCCTGTATCAATCCCCAAACTAATCCCACTGGCCCGCTCTCTCCCCATAGCTCTGTTTCAATCCCCAAACTAATCCCACTGCCCCGCTCTCTCCCCATAGTTCTGTATCAATCCCCAAACTAATCCCACTGCCTTGCTCTCTCCCCATAGTCGTGTATCAATCTCCAAACTAATCCCACTGCCCCGTTCTCTCCCCATAGTCCTGTATCAATCCCCAAACTAATCCCGCTGCCCTGCTCTCTCCCCATAGTCCTGTATCAATCCCGAAACTAATCCCACTGCCCCGCTCTCTCCCCATAGTCCTGTATCAATCCCCAAACTAATCCCACTGCCCCGCTCTCTCCCCATAGCCCTGTATCAATCCCCAAACTAATCCCACTGCCCCGCTCTCTCCCCATAATCCTGTATCAATCCCCAAACTAATCCCACTGCCCCGCTCTCTCCCCATCGTCCTGTATCAATCCCCAAACTAATCCCACTGCCCCGCTCTCTCCCCATAGTCCTGTATCAATCCCCAAACTAATCCCACTGCCCCGTTCTCTCCCCATAGTCCTGTATCAATCCCCAAACTAATCCCACTGCCCCGCTCTCTCCCCATAGTCCTGTATCAATCCCCAAACTAAACCCACTGCCCCGCTCTCTCCCCATAGTTCTGTATCAATCCCCAAACTAATCCCAGTGCCCCGCTCTCTCTCCACATAGTCCTGTATCAATCCCCAAACTAATCCCACTGCCCCACTCTCTGCCCATAGTCCTGTACCAAACCCCAAACTAATCCCACTGCCCCGCTCTCTCCCCATAGTCCTGTATCAATCTCCAAACTAATCCCACTTTCCCGGTCTTTCCCCACAGTCCTGTATCAATCCCCAAACTAATCCCACTGCCCCGCTCTCTCCCCATAGTCCTGAGTCAATCCCCAAACTAAACCCACTGCCCCGCTCTCTCCCCATAGCCCTGCATCAATCCCCAAACTAATCCCACTGCCCCGCTCTCTCCCCATAGTCCTGTATCAATCTCCAAACTAATCCCACTGCCCCGCCCTCTCCCCATAGTCCTGTATCAATCCCCAAACTAATCCCACTGCCCCCTCTCTCCCCATAGCCCTGTATCAATCTCCAAACTAATCCCACTGCCCCGCTCTCTCCCCATAGTCCTGTATCAAACTCCAAACTAATCCCACAGCCCCGCTCTCTCCCCATAGCCCTGTATCAATCCCCAAACTAGTCCCACTGCCCCGCTCTCTACCCATAGCCCTGTATCAATCCCCAAACTAGTCCCACTGCCCCGCTCTCTCCCCATAGCCCTGTATCAATCCCCAAACTAATCCCACTGCCCCGTTCTCTCCCCATAGTCCTGTATCAATCCCCAAACTAATCCCACTGCCCCGCTCTCTCCCCATAGCCCTGTACCAATCCCCAAACTAATCCCACTGCCCCGCTCTCTCCCCATAGTCCTGTATCAACCCCCAAACTAATCCCACTGCCCCGCTCTCTCCCCATAGTCCTGTATCAATCCCCAAACTAATCCCACTGCCCCGCTCTCTCCCCATCGTCCTGTATCAATCCCCAAACTAATCCCACTGCCCCGCTCTCTCCCCATAGTCCTGTATCAATCTCCAAACTAATCCCACTGCCCCGCCCTCTCCCCATAGTCCTGTATCAATCCCCAAACTAATCCCACTGCCCCCTCTCTCCCCATAGCCCTGTATCAATCTCCAAACTAATCCCACTGCCCCGCTCTCTCCCCATAGCCCTGTATCAATCCCAAACTAATCGCACTGCCCCGCTCTCTCCCCATAGTCCTGTATCAATCCCCAAACTAATCCCACTGGCCCGCTCTCTCCCCATAGCTCTGTTTCAATCCCCAAACTAATCCCACTGCCCCGCTCTCTCCCCATAGTTCTGTATCAATCCCCAAACTAATCCCACTGCCTCGCTCTCTCCCCATAGTCGTGTATCAATCTCCAAACTAATCCCACTGCCCCGTTCTCTCCCCATAGTCCTGTATCAATCCCCAAACTAATCCCACTGCGCCGCTCTCTCTCCATCGTCCTGTATCAATCCCCAAACTAATCCCACTGCCCCGCTCTCTCCCCATAGTCCTGTATCAATCCCGAAACTAATCCCACTGCCCCGCTCTCTCCCCATAGTCCTGTATCAATCCCCAAACTAATCCCACTGCCCCGCTCTCTCCCCATAGCCCTGTATCAATCCCCAAACTAATCCCACTGCCTCGCTCTCTCCCCATAGTCCTGTATCAATCTCCAAACTAATCCCACTGCCCCGCTCTCTCCCCATAGTCCTGTATCAATCCCCAAACTAATCCCACTGCGCCGCTCTCTCTCCATCGTCCTGTATCAATCCCCAAACTAATCCCACTGCCCCGCTCTCTCCCCATAGTCCTGTATCAATCCCGAAACTAATCCCACTGCCCCGCTCTCTCCCCATAGTCCTGTATCAATCCCCAAACTAATCCCACTGCCCCGCTCTCTCCCCATAGCCCTGTATCAATCCCCAAACTAATCCCACTGCCCCGCTCTCTCCCCATAATCCTGTATCAATCCCCAAACTAATCCCACTGCCCCGCTCTCTCCCCATCGTCCTGTATCAATCCCCAAACTAATCCCACTGCCCCGCTCTCTCCCCATAGTCCTGTATCAATCCCCAAACTAATCCCACTGCCCCGTTCTCTCCCCATAGTCCTGTATCAATCCCCAAACTAATCCCACTGCCCCGCTCTCTCCCCATAGTCCTGTATCAATCCCCAAACTAAACCCACTGCCCCGCTCTCTCCCCATAGTTCTGTATCAATCCCCAAACTAATCCCACTGCCCCACTCTCTGCCCATAGTCCTGTACCAAACCCCAAACTAATCCCACTGCCCCGCTCTCTCCCCATAGTCCTGTATCAATCTCCAAACTAATCCCACTTTCCCGGTCTTTCCCCACAGTCCTGTATCAATCCCCAAACTAATCCCACTGCCCCGCTCTCTCCCCATAGTCCTGTGTCAATCCCCAAACTAAACCCACTGCCCCGCTCTCTCCCCATAGCCCTGTATCAATCCCCAAACTAATCCCACTGCCCCGCTCTCTCCCCATAGCCCTGTATCAATCTCCAAACTAATCCCACTGCCCCGCTCTCTCCCCATAGTCCTGTATCAAACTCCAAACTAATCCCACTGCCCCGCTCTCTCCCCATAGTCCTGTATCAATCCCCAAACTAATCCCACTGCCCCGCTCTCTCCCCATAGTCCTGTATCAATCTCCAAACTACTCCCACTGCCCCGCTCTCTTCCCATAGCCCTATATCAAACTCCAAACTAATCCCACTGCCCCGCTCTCTCCCCATAGTCCTGTATCAATCCCCAAACTACTCCCACTGCCCCGCTCTCTTCCCATAGCCCTGTATCAAACTCCAAACTAATCCCACTGCCCCGCTCTCTCCCCATAGTCCTGTATCAATCCCCAAACTAATCCCACTGCCTCGCTCTCTCCCCATAGTCCTGTATCAATTCCCAAACTAATCCCACTGCCCCGCTCTCTCCCCATAGTCCTGTATCAAACTCCAAACGAATCCCACAGCCCCACTCTCTCCCCATTGTCCTGTATCAATCTCCAAACTAATCCCACAGCCCCACTCTCTCCCCATAGTCCTGTATCAATCCCCAAACTAATCCCACTGCCCCACTCTCTCCCCATAGTCCTGTATCAATCTCCAAACTAATCCCACTGCCCCGCTCTCTCCCCATCGTCCTGTATCAATCCCCAAACTAATCCCACTGCCCCGCTCTCTCCCCATCGTCTTGTATCAATCCGCAAACTAATCCCACTGCCCCACTCTCTCCCCATAGCCCTGTATCAATCCCCAAACTAATCCCACTGCCCCGCTCTCTCCCCATAGTCCTGTATCAATCCCCAAACTAATCCCACTGCCCCGCTCTCTCCCCATAGCCCTGTATCAATCCCCAAACTAATCCCACTGCCCCGCTCTCTCCCCATAGTCCTGTATCAATCCCCAAACTAATCCCACTGCCCCGCTCTCTCCCCATAGTCCTGTATCAATCCCCAAACTAATCCCACTGCCCCGCTCTCTCCCCATAGTCCTGTATCAATCCCCAAACTAATCCCACTGCCCCGCTCTCTCCCCATAGTCCTTTATCAATCCCCAAACTAATCCCACTGCCCCGCTCTCTCCCCATAGTCCTGTATCAATCCCCAAACTAATCCCACTGCCCCGCTCTCTCCCCATAATCCTGTAACAATCCCCAAACTAATCCCACTGCCCCGCTCTCTCCCCATAGCCCTGTATCAATCCCCAAACTAATCCCACTGCCCCGCTCTCTCCCCATAGTCCTGTATCAATCTCCAACTAATCCCACTGCCCCGCTCTCACCCCATAGACCTGAATAAAACCCCAAACTAATCCCACTGCCCCGCTCTCTCCCCATCGTCCTGTATCAATCTCCAAACTAATCCCACTGCCCCGCTCTCTCCCCATAGTCCTGTAACAATCTCCAAACTAATCCCACTGCCCTGCTCTCTCCCCATAGTCCTGTATCAATCCACAAACTAATCCCACCAGCCCGCTCTCTCCCCATAGCCCTGTATCAATACCCAAACTAGTCCCACTGCCCCGCTCTCTCCCCATAGTCCTGTATCAATCCCAAACTAATCCCACTGACCCGCTCTCTCCCCATAGTCCTGTATCAATCCCCAAACTAATCCCACTGCCCCGTTCTCTCCCCATAGTCCTGTATCAAATTCCAAACTAATCCCACTGCCCCGCTCTCTCCCCATGGTCCTGTATCAATCCCCAAACTAATCCCACTGCCTCGCTCTCTCCCCATAGTCGTGTATCAATCCTCAAACTAATCCCACTGCCCCGCTCTCTCCCCATAGTCCTGTATCAATCCCCAAACTAATCCCACTGCCCCGCTCTCTCCCCATAGTCCTGTATAAAACCCCAAACTAATCCCACTGCCCCACTCTCTCCTCATCGTCCTGTATCAAACCCCAAACTAATCCCACTGCCCCGCTCTCTCCCCATAGTCCTGTATCAATCTCCAAACTAATCCCACTGCCCCGCACTCTCCCCATAGTCCTGGAGCAATCCCCAAACTAATCCCACTGCCCCGCTCTCTCCCCATAGTCCTGTATCAATCCCCAAACTAATCCCACTGTCCCGCTCTCTCCCCATAGCCCTGTATCAATCCCCAAACTAATCCCACTGCCTCGCTCTCTCCTCATAGTCCTGTATCAATCCCCAAACTAATCCCACTGCCCCGCTCTCTCCCCATAGCCCTTTATCAATCCCCAAACTAATCCCACTTCCCCGCTCTCTCCCCATAGTCCTGTATCAATCCCCAAACTAATCCCACTGCCCCGCTCTCTCCCCATAGTCCTGTATCAATCCCCAAACTAATCCCACTGCTCCGCTCTCTCCCCATAGCCCTGTATCAATCCCCAAACTAATCCCACTGCCCTGCTCTCTCCCCATAGTCCTGTATCAATCCCCAAACTAATCCCACTGCCCCGCTCTCTCCCCATAGTCCTGTATCAATCCCCAAACTAATCCCACTGCCCCGTTCTCTCCCCATAATTCTGTATCAAATTCCAAACTAATCCCACTGCCCCGCTCTCTCCCCATAGTCCTGTATCAATCCCCAAACTAATCCCACTGCCCTGCTCTCTCCCCATAGTCCTGTATCAATCCCCAAACTAATCCCACTGCCCCGCTCTCTCTCCATAGTCGTGTATCAATCCCCAAACTAATCCCTCTGCCCTGCTCTCTCCCCATAGTCGTGTATCAATCCCGAAACTAATCCCACTGCCTCGCTCTCTCCCCATAGTCGTGTATCAATCCCCAAACTAATCCCACTGCCCTGCTCTCTCCCCATAGTCCTGTATAAAACCCCAAACTAATCCCACTGCCCCGCTCTCTCCCCATAGTCCTGTATCAATCCCCAAACTAATCCCACTGCCCCGCTCTCTCTCCATAGTCCTGTATCAATCCCCAAACTAATCCCACTGCCCCGCTCTCTCCCCATAGTCCTGTATCAATCCCGAAACTAATCCCACTGCCCCGCTCTCTCCCCATAGTCCTGTATCAATCCCCAAACTAATCCCACTGCCCCGCTCTCTCCCCATAGCCCTGTATCAATCCCCAAACTAATCCCACTGCCCCGCTCTCTCCCCATAATCCTGTATCAATCCCCAAACTAATCCCACTGCCCCGCTCTCTCCCCATCGTCCTGTATCAATCCCCAAACTAATCCCACTGCACCACTCTCTCCCCATAGCCCTGTATCAACCCCCAAACTTATCCCACTGCCCCGCTCTCTCCCCATAGTCCTGTATCAATCCCCAAACTAATCCTACTGCCCCGCTCTCTCCCCATCGTCCTGTATCAATCCCCAAACTAATCCCACTGCCCCGCTCTCTCCCCATAGTCCTGTATCAATCCCCAAACTAATCCCACTGCCCCGTTCTCTCCCCATAGTCCTGTATCAATCCCCAAACTAATCCCACTGCCCCGCTCTCTCACCATAGTCCTGTATCAATCCCCAAATTAATCACACTGCCCCGCTCTCTCCCCATAGTCCTGTATCAATCCCCAAACTAAACCCACTGTCCCGCTCTCTCCCCATAGTCCTGTATCAATCCCCAAACTAATCCCACTGCCCCGCTCTCTCCACATAGTCCTGTATCAATCCCCAAACTAATCCCACTGCCCCACTCTCTGCCCATAGTCCTGTATCAATCCCCAAACTAATCCCACTGCCCCGCTCTCTACCCATAGCCCTGTATCAATCTCCAAACTAATCCCACTGCCCCGCTCTCTCCCCATAGCCCTGTATCAATCCCCAAACTACTCCCACTGCCCCGCTCTCTTCCCATAGCCCTGTATCAAACTCCAAACTAATCCCACTGCCCCGCTCTCTCCCCATAGTCCTGTATCAATCCCCAAACTAATCCCACTGCCTCGCTCTCTCCCCATAGTCCTGTATCAATCCCCAAACTAATCCCACTGCCCCGCTCTCTCCCCATAGTCCTGTATCAAACTCCAAACGAATCCCACAGCCCCACTCTCTCCCCATTGTCCTGTATCAATCTCCAAACTAATCCCACAGCCCCACTCTCTCCCCATAGTCCTGTATCAAACTCCAAACTAATCCCACTGCCCCGCTCTCTCCCCATAGTCCTGTATCAATCCCCAAACTAATCCCACTGCCCCGCTCTCTCCCCATAGTCCTGTATCAATCCCCAAACTAATCCCACTGCCCCGCTCTCTCCCCATAGTCCTGTATCAATCCCCAAACTAATCCCACTGCCCCGCTCTCTCCCCATAGTCCTTTATCAATCCCCAAACTAATCCCACTGCCCCGCTCTCTCCCCATAGTCCTTTATCAATCCCCAAACTAATCCCACTGCCCCGCTCTCTCCCCATAGTCCTGTATCAATCCCCAAACTAATCCCACTGCCCCGCTCTCTCCCCATAGCCCTGTATCAATCCCTAAACTAATCGCACTGCCCCGCTCTCTCCCCATAGTCCTGTATCAATCCCCAAACTAATCCCACTGCCCCGCTCTCTCCCCATAGTCCTTTATCAATCCCCAAACTAATCCCACTGCCCCGCTCTCTCCCCATAGTCCTGTATCAATCCCCAAACTAATCCCACTGCCCCGCTCTCTCCCCATAATCCTGTATCAATCTCCAAACTAATCCCACTGCCCCGCTCTCTCCCCATAGTCCTGTATCAAACTCCAAACTAATCCCACTGCCCCGCTCTCTCCCCATAGTCCTGTATCAATCCCCAAACTAATCCCACTGCCCCGCTCTCTCCCCATAGTCCTGTATCAATCCCCAAACTAATCCCACTGCCCCGCTCTCTCCCCATAGTCCTGTATCAATCCCCAAACTAATCCCACTGCCCCGCTCTCTCCCCATAGTCCTTTATCAATCCCCAAACTAATCCCACTGCCCCGCTTTCTCCCCATAGTCCTGTATCAATCCCCAAACTAATCCCACTGCCCCGCTCTCTCCCCATAGCCCTGTATCAATCCCCAAACTAATCGCACTGCCCCGCTCTCTCCCCATAGTCCTGTATCAATCCCCAAACTAATCCCACTGCCCCGCTCTCTCCCCATAGCCCTGTATCAATCCCAAACTAATCCCACTGCCCCGCTCTCTCCCCATAGCCCTGTATCAATCCCCAAACTAATCCCACTGCCCCGCTCTCTCCCCATAGTCCTTTATCAATCCCCAAACTAATCCCACTGCCCCGCTCTCTCCCCATAGTCCTGTATCAATCCCCAAACTAATCCCACTGCCCCGCTCTCTCCCCATAGTCCTTTATCAATCCCCAAACTAATCCCACTGCCCCGCTCTCTCCCCATAGTCCTGTATCAATCCCCAAACTAATCCCACTGCCCCGCTCTCTCCCCATAGCCCTGTATCAATCCCCAAACTAATCCCACTGCCCCGCTCTCTCCCCATAGTCCTGTATCAATCCCCAAACTAATCCCACTGCCCCGCTCTCTCCCCATAGTCCTTTATCAATCCCCAAACTAATCCCACTGCCCCGCTCTCTCCCCATAGTCCTGTATCAATCCCCAAACTAATCCCACTGCCCCGCTCTCTCCCCATAATCCTGTAACAATCCCCAAACTAATCCCACTGCCCCGCTCTCTCCCCATAGCCCTGTATCAATCCCCAAACTAATCCCACTGCCCCGCTCTCTCCCCATAGTCCTGTATCAATCTCCAACTAATCCCACTGCCCCGCTCTCACCCCATAGACCTGAATAAAACCCCAAACTAATCCCACTGCCCCGCTCTCTCCCCATAGTCCTGTATCAATCTCCAAACTAATCCCACTGCCCCTTTCTCACCCCATAGTCCTGAATAAAACCCTAAACTAATCCCACTGCCCCGCTCTCTCCCCATAGTCCTGTAACAATCTCCAAACTAATCCCACTGCCCTGCTCTCTCCCCATAGTCCTGTATCAATCCACAAACTAATCCCACCAGCCCGCTCTCTCCCCACAGCCCTTTATCAATCCCCAAACTAATCCCACTGCCCCGCTCTCTCCCCATAGTCCTGTATCAATCCCAAACTAATCCCACTGCCCCGCTCTCTCCCCATAGTCCTGTATCAATCCCCAAACTAATCCCACTGCCCCGTTCTCTCCCCATAGTCCTGTATCAAATTCCAAACTAATCCCACTGCCCCGCTCTCTCCCCATAGTCCTGTATCAATCCCCAAACTAATCCCACTGCCTCGCTCTCTCCCCATAGTCGTGTATCAATCCTCAAACTAATCCCACTGCCCCGCTCTCTCCCCATAGTCCTGTATAAAACCTCAAACTAATCCCACTGCCCCACTCTCTCCTCATCGTCCTGTATCAAACCCCAAACTAATCCCACTGCCCCGCTCTCTCCCCATAGTCCTGTATCAATCTCCAAACTAATCCCACTGCCCCGCACTCTCCCCATAGTCCTGTATCAATCCCCAAACTAATCCCACTGCCCCGCTCTCTCCCCATAGTCCTGTATCAATCCCCAAACTAATCCCACTGTCCCGCTCTCTCCCCATAGCCCTGTATCAATCCCCAAACTAATCCCACTGCCTCGCTCTCTCCTCATAGTCCTGTATCAATCCCCAAACTAATCCCACTGCCCCGCTCTCTCCCCATAGCCCTGTATCAATCCCCAAACTAATCCCACTGCCCCGCTCTCTCCTCATAATCCTGTATCAATCTCCAAACTAATCCCACTGCCCCGCTCTCTCCTCATAATCCTGTATCAATCCCCAAACTAATCCCACTGCCCCGCTCTCTCCCCATAGTCCTGTATCAATCCACAAACTAGTTCCACTGCCCCGCTCTCTCCCCATAGCCTTGTATCAATCCCCAAACTAATCCCACTGCCCCGCTCTCTCCCCATAGTCCTGTATCAATCCCCAAACTAATCCCACTGCCCCGCTCTCTCCCCATAGTCCTGTATCAATCTCCAAACGAATCCCACTGCCCCGCTCTCTCCCCATAGTCCTGTATCAATCCCCCAACTAATCCCGCTGCCCTGCTCTCTCCCCATAGTCCTGTATCAATCTCCAAACTAATCCCACTGCCCCGCTCTCTCCCCACAGTCCTGTATCAATCTCCAAACTAATCCCAGTGCCCCGCACTCTCCCCATCGTCCTGTATCAATCCCCAAACTAATCCCACTGCCCCGCTCTCTCCCCATAGTCCTGTATCAATCCCCAAACTAATCCAACTGCCTCGCTCTCTCCCCATAGTCCTGTATCAATCCCCAAACTAATCCCACTGCCCCGTTCTCTCCCCATAATTCTGTATCAAATTCCAAACTAATCCCACTGCCCCGCTCTCTCCCCATAGTCCTGTATCAATCCCCAAACTAATCCCACTGCCTCGCTCTCTCCCCATAGTCGTGTATCAATCCCCAAACTAATCCCACTGCCCTGCTCTCTCCCCATAGTCCTGTATAAAACCCCAAACTAATCCCACTGCCCCACTCTCTCCTCACAGTCCTGTATCAAACCCCAAACTAATCCCACTGCCCCGCTCTCTCCCCATAGTCCTGTATCAATCTCCAAACTAATCCCACTGCCCCGCACTCTCCCCATAGTCCTGTATCAATCCCCAAACTAATCCCACTGCCCCGCTCTCTCCCCATAGTCCTGTATCAATCCCCAAACTAATCCCACTGTCCCGCTCTCTCCCCATAGCCCTGTATCAATCCCCAAACTAATCCCACTGCCTCGCTCTCTCCTCATAGTCCTGTATCAATCCCCAAACTAATCCCACTGCCCCGCTCTCTCCCCATAGCCCTGTATCAATCCCCAAACTAATCCCACTGCCCCACGCTCCCCTCATAGTCCTGTATCAATCTCCAAACTAATCCCACTGCCCCGCACTCTCCCCATAGTCCTGTATCAATCCCCAAACTAATCCCACTGCCCGCTCTCTCCTCATAGTCCTGTATCAATCCCCAAACTAATCCCACTGCCCCGCTCTCTCCCCATAGTCCTGTATCAGTCCACAAACTAGTCCCACTGCCCCGCTCTCTCCCCATAGCCCTGTATCAATCCCCAAACTAATCCCACTGCCCCGCTCTCTCCCCATAGTCCTGTATCAATCCCCAAACTAATCCCACTGCCCCGCTCTCTCCCCATAGTCCTGTATCAATCTCCAAACGAATCCCACTGCCCCGCTCTCTCCCCATAGTCCTGTATCAATCCCCCAACTAATCCCGCTGCCCTGCTCTCTCCCCATAGTCCTGTATCAATCTCCAAACTAATCCCACTGCCCCGCTCTCTCCCCACAGTCCTGTATCAATCTCCAAACTAATCCCACTGCCAGGCTTTCCCCATAGTCCTGTACCAATCCCCAAACTAATCCCACTGCCCCGCTCTCTCCCCATAGTCCTGTATCAATCCCTAAACAAATCCCACTGCCCCGCTCTCTCCGCATAGCCATGTATCAATCCCTAAACTAATCCCACTGCCCCGCTCTCTCCCCATAGTCCTGTATCAATCCCCAAACTAATCCCACTGTCCCGCTCTCTCCCCAAAACCCTGTATTAATCCTTAAACTAATCCCACTGCCCCGCTCTCTCCCCATAGTCCTGTATCAATCCCCAAACTAATCCCACTGCCCCGTTCTCTCCCCATAGTCCTGTATCAATCCCCAAACTAATCCCACT
>NW_027254202.1:292500-302500 GCF_044704955.1 Pristiophorus japonicus
TCTCTCAATCTCTGTCTCGCTTTCGCACTCTCTTTCTGTCTCTCTCTCTCTCACACTATCTCTCTCTCTCGCTCTCTCTCTGTCTCTCTATCTCTCTGCCTCTCAATCCCTGTCTCTCTCTCGCGCTCTCACGTTCTGTCTCTCTCTCTCTCTCTCTGTCTCTTTCTCTCCCTGTCTCTCTCGCTCTGTCTCTCTCTCTCTCTGTCACTCTCTCTATGTGCCTCTCTATATATCTCTGTCTCTATCTCTCGCTCTGTGTCTATCTCTATCTTTCTCTCTCTCTCGCTCTCTGTCTCTCCCGGTCTCTCTCTCTGTCTGTATCTCTTTCCCTCTCGACATATCTCTGTCTCTCTCTATCTTTCTCTATCTGTTTCTAGCTCTCCCTCTCTCACTCTCTCCCCCGCTCTCTCTCTCTGTCTGTATCTCTCTCTCACTATCTCTGTGTCTCTCTGTCTTTCTCTGTCTTCCCCTCTGTCTCCCTGTCTCTCTCCCTCTCTCACTCTCTCCCCCGCTCTCTCTCTCTGCCTGTCTCTCTCTCTCACTATCTCTCCGTCTCTCTGTCTTTCTCTGTCTTCCCCTCTGTCACCCTGTCTCTCTCACTGTCTCTCTCTCTGTCTTGCTCTGTTTCGCTCTCTCTCTCTCTATCTCTCTCTCTGCCCCTCCCTGTCATTCTCTGTCTTTCCCCCCTCTCTCTCTCCCTCTCTCTCTCTCGCTCTCCGTCTCTGTTTCTCTCTCTCTCTAACTTTCCCTCTCTCCCTGTCTCTCTCTCCCTCTTGCTCTGTCTCTCTCTCTCTCTCGCTGTCTCTCTCCCACTCTGTATCTCTCTCTCTGTGTCTCTCTCTCTCTCTCTTTCAGTCACTCTGTATATCTCTCCCTCTCTCTCTCTCTGTCTCTGCTTCTCTCTCTCTATCAATCTCTGTCTCTCTCTGACTATCTCCTTCTGTCTCTCTCTCTCACTGTCTCTCTGTCTCTCTCTCTCTCTCTCTGTCAGCCTCTTTTTCTCTCTCTCTCTATCCCTCTCTCTCTGCCTGTCTGTCTCTCTCCCCCTCTCTCTGACACTCTCTGCCTCTCTCTCTCTGTCACACTCACTCTCTCTGTCTCTCTCTCTCTCTCTCTCTTTCTTTCTCTCTCTGACTGTCTCTGTCTCTCTCCCTTTCTGTCTCTCACTCTCTGTGTGTGTCTCGCTCTCTCTCTCTGACCCTCTCTGTCTCTCTGTCTCTGACTCTATCTGTCTCTCTCTCTCTCTTCCTCTCTGTCTCTCTCTCAGTCTCTCTCTCCCTGTTTAAGTGTCTCTCCCTCTCTGTCTCTCTCTGTATGTCTATCAATCCCGAAACTAATCCCACTGCCCCGCTCTCTCCCCATAGTCCTGTATCAACCCCAAACTAATCCCACTGCCCCGCTCTCTCCCCATCGTCCTGTATCAATCCCCAAACTAATCCCACTGCCCCGCTCTCTCCTCATAGTCCTGTATCAATCCCCAAACTAATCCCACTGCCCCGCTCTCTCCCCATAGTCCTGTATCAATCCCCAAACTAATCCCACTGCCCCGCTCTCTCCTCATAGCCCTGTATCAATCCCGAAACTAATCCCACTGCCCTGCTCTCTCCTCATAGTCTTGTATCAATCCCCAAACTAATCCCACTGCCCCGCTCTCTCCCCATAGTCCTGTATCAATCCCCAAACCAATCTCACTGCCCCGCTCTCTCCCCATAGTCCTGTATCAATCCCCAAACTAATCCCACTGCCCCGCTCTCTCCCCATAGTCCTGTATCAATCCCCAAACTAATCCCACTGCCCCGCTCTCTCTCCATAGTCCTGTATCAATCCCCAAACCAATCTCACTGCCCCGCTCTCTCCCCATAGTCCTGTATCAATCTCCAAACTAGTTCTCTCTCGGTCTCTCTCTCTCTATCTCTTTCCCTCTCTATATATCTCTATGTCTCTATCTGTTTCCAGCTCTCTCTCTCTCTCTCTCACTCGCTCTGTCTGTCTCTTTTCCTCTCTCTCTCCGTGCCTGTCTCTCTCTCTCTCTCTCTCTCTCTCTCTCACTCTGTCTTTCTGTCTCTCTCTGTCTTTCTCTGTCTAGCTCCCTATCGCTCGCTCTCTCCGTCTCTGTTTCTCTCTCACTAATTTTCCCTCTCTTTGCCTCCCTCTTTCTCTCTCACTATCGATCTTTATCTCTCTCTCTCTGTTTATCTGTCTCGCTGTCTTTCTCTCTCTGTCTCTCTCTCTCTCTGTCTTGTCTCTCTCTCTCTCACTCTGTCTGTCTCTCTCTCTCACTCTGACTTTCTTTCTGTCTCTCTCTATCCATCTCTCTCGATCCCTCTCTCTCTATCCCTCTCTCTCTCTAGCTTCCTCTCTCTCTCTGCCTTTCCCTCTCTCTGCATCTCTGAGTTTCTCTCTCTGTCTCTTTGTCTCTCTCTACTCTCTCTTTTCATCTCTTTCTCTCTCTCTGTCCCTTTCACTGTGCCCCTCTCTCTCTCTCTTTATCTCTCTCTCACTAACTCTGTCTCTCTCTCTCTCCCTCTCTCTGTATCTCTCTCTGTCCCTCTCTCTCTTTGACTGTCTCTCTCTCCCTCTCTCTGACACTCTCTCTCTGTCACACTCACTCTCTCCGTCTCTCTCTCTCTCTGACTCTCTCTGTCTCTCTCTCTCTCTCTGTGTCTCTCTCTGTCTCCCTCTCTCTCTGTGTCTCTCTTTCTGTGTCTCTTTCTCTGTCTCTCTCTCTCTCTGTCTCTCCCTCTCTGTATTTGATTCTCTCTGTCTCTCTCTCTCTGACTCTCTCTGTCTCTCTCTCTGACTCTCTCTGTCTCTCTCTCTCTCTCTCTCTCTCTCTCTGACTCTCTCCGTCTCGCTCTCTCTCTGACTCTCTCTGTCTCTCTCTATCTCTGACTCTCTCTGTCTCTCTCTCACTCTCTTGTCAATCCCTAGCTCTCTCTCTCTCCCTCTCTGTCTCTCTCTCTCACTCTCTCTCTCTCTCTCTCTGTGTCTCTCTTTCTATGTCTCTTTCTCTGTCTCTCTCTCTCTGTCTCTCCCTCTCTGCCGTTGACTCTCTCTGTCTCTCTCTCTCTCTGACTCTTTCTATCTCTCTCTGTCTCTCTCTCTCTCACTCCCTCTCTCTCTGTGTCTCTCTTTCCATGTCTCTTTCTCTGTCTCTCTCTCTGTCTCTCCCTCTCTGTCTTTGATTCTCTCTGTCTCTCTCTCTCTGACTCTCTCTGTCTGTCTCTCTGACTCTCTCTGTCTCTCTCTCTCTCTCTCTCTTTCTCTCTCTGTCTCTCTCTCTCTGTCTCTCTGTCTCTGTCTCTGGCTCTCTCTGTCTCTCTCTTTCTGTCTCTCTCTCTGACTCTCTCTCTTTCTGTCTCTCTGTCTCTCTCTCTCTGGCTCTCTCTCTCTCTGTCTCTCCCTCTCTCTCTTTGACTCTCTCTGTATCACTCTCTCTCTCCCTATCTCTCTCTATCCCCCTAACACTCTCTCTCTCTGTCTCTTTCTCTCTCTACCTCTCTCGCTCTGTCTCTCTCTCTCTCTGTCACTCTCTCTATGTGCCTCTCTATATATCTCTGTCTCTATCTCTCTCTCTGTGTCTATCTCTATCTTTCTCTCTCTCTCACTCTCTGTCTCTCCTGGTCTCTCTCTCTGTCTGTATCTCTTTCCCTCTCGATATATCTCTGTCTCTCTCTATCTTTCTCTATCTGTTTCTAGCTCTCCCTCTCTCACTCTCTCCCCCGCTCTCTCTCTCTGTCTGTATCTCTCTCTCACTATCTCTCCGTCTCTCTGTCTTTCTCTGTCTTCCCCTCTGTCTCCCTGTCTCTCTCCCTCTCTCACTCTCTCCCCCGCTCTCTCTCTCTGCCTGTCTCTCTCTCACACTATCTCTCCGTCTCTCTGTCTTTCTCTGTCTTCCCCTCTGTCTCCCTGTCTCTCTCACTGTCTCACTCTCTGTCTTGCTCTGTTTCGCTCTCTCTCTCTCTGCCCCTCCCTGTCATTCTCTGTCTTTCCCCCCTCTCTCTCTCGCTCTCCGTCTCTGTTTCTCTCTCTCTCTAACTTTCCCTCTCTCTCTGTCTCTCTCTCCCTCTTGCTCTGTCTCTCTCTTTCTCTCTCGCTGTCTCTCTCCCACTCTGTATCTCACTCTCTGTGTCTCTCTCTCTCTCTCTTTCAGTCACTCTGTATATCTCTCCCTCTCTCGCTGTCTCTCTGAAGCGCTCCCAGAACCACAGTGACAATGCACACACCGATCTTCAGTCATCCATTTTACATTTGTTAATGGTCACCATTTGATGTTAACACTGGGAGATTGATTACAGAGACCGACTACTCTCTAATTTAACGTCAGCTGCTAAAAGGTGTACCTGCCCTGGGAGTGTTTGATGGGACAGTGTAGAGGGAGCTTTACTCTGTATCTAACCCCCTGTACCTGCCCTGGGAGTGTTTGTTGGGACAGTGTAGAGGGAGCTTTACTCTGTATATAACCTCCTATACCTGCCCTGGGACTGTTTCATGGGAGAGTGTAGAGGGAGCTTTACTCTGTATCTAACCCCCTGTACCTGCCCTGGGAGTGTTTGTTGGGACAGTGTAGAGGGAGCTTTACTCTGTATATAACCTCCTATACCTGCCCTGGGACTGTTTCATGGGACAGTGTAGAGGGAGCTTTACTCTGTATCTAACCCCCTGTACCTGCCCTGGGAGTGTTTGATGGGACAGTGTAGAGGGAGCTTTACTCTGTATCTAACCCACTGTACCTGCCCTGGGAATGTTTGATGGGACAGTGTAGAGGGAGCTTTACTCTGTATCTAACCCCGTGTACCTGCCCTGGGAGTGTTTGATGGGACAGTGTAGAGGGAGCTTTACTCTGTATCTAACCCCCTGTACCTGCCCTGGGAATGTTTGATGGGACAGTGTAGAGGGAGCTTTACTCTGTATCTTACCCTCTGTACCTGCCCTGGGAGTGTTTGATGGGACCGTGTAGAGCGAGTTTTACTCTGTATCTAACCCCCTGTACCTGCCCTGGGAGTGTTTGATGGGACAGTGTAGAGGGAGCTTTACTCTGTATCTAACCCCCTGTACCTGCCCTGGGAGTGTTTGATGGGACAGTGTAGAGGGAGCTTTACTCTGTATCTAACCCCGTGCTGTACCTGCCCTGGGAGTGTTTGATGGGACAGTGTAGAGGGAGCTTTACTCCGTATCTCACCCCCTGTACCTGCCCTGGGAGTGTTTAATGGGACAGTGTGGAGGGAGCTTTACTCTGTATCTAACCCCGTGCTGTACCTGGCCTCCGAGTGTTTGATGGGACAGTGTAGAGGGCGATTTACTCTGTATCTAACCCCCTGTAACTGCCCTGGGAGTGTTTGATGGGACAGTGTATAGGGAGCTTTACTCTGTATCTAACCCCCTGTACCTGCCCTGGGAGTGTTTGATGGGACAGTGTGGAGGGCGCTTTATTCTGTATCTAACCCCCTGTACCTGCCCAGGGAGGTTTGATGGGACAGTGTGGAGGGAGATTAAATGCCCAACTCTCTCTGTCCCTCTCGCTTTCTCTCTGTCAGTCTCTCTCTCTGTCTGTTCCTCTCTCTCTCTCGCTCTCTCTTTCAGTCTCCCTCTCTCGATCCCTAATTCTCTCACTGCTTCTCCCTGTCACCCTATCTTTTTCTCTCTCCCTGTCTCTCATTCCCATTCTGATGTTTCCTTGATTGAAAAGTACCCTGACATATTGCAGCCTGACTGTTTCAACCCACAGCAAGAAATCACATTTCTGGGACATTTTTGATTTGCTAACCATCCAATTGTGGATCGGAATGTGTGGGTTAAATCGAGTTTCTCCATCTGAAAACTTTGAGTGTTTCAGATTGAGCAGTATATGGGATCAAAGGCTGATTTAGACAATGCTGCTTTGTGGAACGGTGTGATATCTTCACAGGGCAGGACATGGAGAACCAAGTTTTGTTGGTTTGATTAAGGTGTAAATTCAATTGTGTCGCCCCCTCACAGATACACAGGATTGAAGCTGTTCACCATCAATGCCCTGAAAGAATGAAATGGTTCAACAAGGTGTGACTGACTTCAAACTCTTCAAACACATGAAGGACCCGGAGACTGGGACCAATACACAAAGCCCCGAGCCCAGGCAGGCAAACCAGGTTTGATCACAGATCACCCATTTTGGTTTAGATTTCAAAAATATACTTTATTATGCTCTCTCCCCATAGTCCTGTATCAAACTCCAAACTAATCCCACTGCCCCGCTCTCTCCCCATAGTCCTGTATCAAACTCCAAACTAATCCCACTGCCCCGCTCTCTCCCCATAGTCCTGTATCAAACTCCAAACTAATCCCACTGCCCCGCTCTCTCCCCATAGTCCTGAATAAAACCCCAAACTAATCCCACTGCCCCACTCTCTCCCCATAGCCCTGTATCAATCCCCAAACGAATCCCCCTGCCCCGCTCTCTCCCCATAGTCCTGTATCAATCCCCAAACTAATCCCACTGCCCCGCTCTCTCCCCATAGTCCTGTATCAAACTCCAAACTAATCCCACTGCCCCGCTCTCTCCCCATAGTCCTGAATAAAACCCCAAACTAATCCCACTGCCCCACTCTCTCCCCATAGTCCTGTATCAATCCCCAAACTAATCCCACTGCCCCACTCTCTCCCCATAGTCCTGTATCAATCTCCAAACTAATCCCACTGCTCCGCTCTATCCCCATCGTCCTGTATCAATCTCCAAACTAATCCAACTGTCCCGCTCTCTCCCCATAGTCCTGTATCAATCCCCAAACTAATCCCACTGCCCTGCTCTCTCCCCATAGTCCTGTATCAATCCCAAACTAATCCCACTGCCCCGCTCTCTCCCCATAGTCCTGTATCAATCCCCAATCTAATCCCACTGCCCCGCTCTCTCCCCATAGTCCTGTATCAATCCCCAAACTAATCCCACTGCCCCGCTCTCTCCCCATAGTCCTGTATCAATCTCCAAACTAATCCCACTGCCCCGCTCTCTCCTCATAGCCCTGTATCAATCCCCAAAATAATCCCACTTCCCAGCTCTCTCCCCATAGTCCTGTATCAATCCCCAAACTAATGCCACTGCCCCACTCTCTCCCCATAGTCCTGTATCAATCCCCAAACTAATCCCACTGCCCCGCTCTCTCCCCATAGCCCTGTATCAATCCCCAAACTAATCCCACTGCCCCGCTCTCTCCCCATAGCCCTGTATCAATCCCTAAACTAATCCCACTGCCCCGCTCTCTCCCCATAGTCCTGTATCAATCCCCAAACTAATCCCACTGCCCCGCTCTCTCCCCATAGCCCTGTATCAATCTCCAAACTAATCCAACTGTCCCGCTCTCTCCCCATAGTCCTGTATCAATCCCCAAACTAATCCCACTGCCCTGCTCTCTCCCCATAGTCCTGTATCAATCCCAAACTAATCCCACTGCCCCGCTCTCTCCCCATAGTCCTGTATCAATCCCCAATCTAATCCCACTGCCCCGCTCTCTCCCCATAGTCCTGTATCAATCCCCAAACTAATCCCACTGCCCCGCTCTCTCCCCATAGTCCTGTATCAATCTCCAAACTCATCCCACTGCCCCGCTCTCTCCTCATAGGCCTGTATCAATCCCCAAAATAATCCCACTTCCCAGCTCTCTCCCCATAGTCCTGTATCAATCCCTAAACTAATCCCACTGCCCCGCTCTCTCCCCATAGTCCTGTATCAATCCCCAAACTAATCCCACTGCCCCGCTCTCTCCCCATAGTCCTGTATCAATCCCCAAACTAATCCCACTGCCCCGCTCTCTCCCCATAGTCCTGTATCAATGCCCAAACTAATCCCACTGCCCCGCTCTCTCCCCATAGCCTTGTATCAATCTCCAAACTAATCCCACTGCCCCGCTCTCTCCCCATAGTCCTGTATCAGTCCCCAAACTAATCCCACTGTCCCGCTGTCTCCCCATAGTCCTGTATCAATCCCCAAACTAATCCCACTGCCCCGCTCTCTCCCCATAGTCCTGTATCAATCCCCAAACTAATCCCACTGCCCCGCTCTCTCCCCATAGTCCTGTATCAATCTCCAAACTAATCCCACTGCCCCGCTCTCTCCCCATAGTCCTGTATCAATCCCCAAACTAATCCCACTGCCCCGCTCTCTCCCCATAGCCTTGTATCAATCCCCAAACTAATCCCACTGCCCCGCTCTCTCCCCATAGTCCTGTATCAATCCCCAAACTAATCCCACTGCCCCGCTCTCTCCCCATAGTCCTGTATCAATCCCCAAACTAATCCCACTGCTCCGCTCTCTCCCCATAGTCCTGTATCAATCGGCAATCTAATCCTACTGCCCCCGCTCTCTCCCCATAGTCCTGTATCAATCCCCAAACTAATCCCACTGCCCCGCTCTCTCCCCATAGCCCTGTATCAATCCCCAAACTAATCCCACTGCCCCGCTCTCTCCCCATAGCCCTGTATCAATCCCCAAACTAATCCCACTGCCCCGCTCTCTCCCCATAGCCTTGTATCAATCTCCAAACTAATCCCACTGCCCCGCTCTCTCCCCATAGTCCTGTATCAATCCCCAAACTAATCCCACTGCCCCGCTCTCTCCCCATAGTCCTGTATCAATCCCCAAACTAATCCCACTGCCCCGCTCTCTCCCCATAGTCCTGTATCAATCCCCAAACTAATCCCACTGCCCCGCTCTCTCCCCATAGTCCTGTATCAATCCCCAAACTAATCCCACTGCCCCGCTCTCTCCCCATAGCCCTGTATCAATCCCCAAACTAATCCCACTGCACCGCTCTCTCCCCAAAGTCCTGTATCAATCCCCAAACTAATCCCACTGCCCCGCTCTCTCCTCATAGCCCTGTATCAATCCCCAAACTAATCCCACTGCCCCGCTCTCTCCCCATAGTCCTGTATCAATCCCCAAACTAATCCCACTGCCCCGCTCTCTCCCCATAGTCCTGTATCAATCCCCAAACTTAACCCACTGCCCCGCTCTCTCCCCATAGCCCTGTATCAATCCCCAAACTAATCCCACTGCACCGCTCTCTCCCCAAAGTCCTGTATCAATCCCCAAACTAATCCCACTGCCCCGCTCTCTCCCCATAGTCCTGTATCAATCTCCAAACTAATCCCACTGCCCCGCTCTCTCCCCATAGTCCTGTATCAATCCCCAAACTAATCCCACTGCCCCGCTCTCTCCCCATAGCCTTGTATCAATCCCCAAACTAATCCCACTGCCCCGCTCTCTCCCCATAGTCCTGTATCAATCCCCAAACTAATCCCACTGCTCCGCTCTCTCCACATAGTCCTGTATCAATCCCCAAACTAATCCCACTGCCCCGCTCTCTCCCCATAGCCCTGTATCAATCGGCAATCTAATCCTACTGCCCCCGCTCTCTCCCCATAGTCCTGTATCAATCCCCAAACTAATCCCACTGCCCCGCTCTCTCCCCATAGCCCTGTATCAATCCCCAAACTAATCCCACTGCCCCGCTCTCTCCCCATAGCCTTGTATCAATCTCCAAACTAATCCCACTGCCCCGCTCTCTCCCCATAGTCCTGTATCAATCCCCAAACTAATCCCACTGCCCCGCTCTCTCCCCATAGTCCTGTATCAATCCCCAAACTAATCCCACTGCCCCGCTCTCTCCCCATCGTCCTGTATCAATCCCCAAACTAATCCCACTGCCCCGCTCTCTCCCCATAGTCCTGTATCAATCCCCAAACTAATCCCACTGCCCCGCTCTCTCCCCATAGCCCTGTATCAATCCCCAAACTAATCCCACTGCACCGCTCTCTCCCCAAAGTCCTGTATCAATCCCCAAACTAATCCCACTGCCCCGCTCTCTCCTCATAGCCCTGTATCAATCCCCAAACTAATCCCACTGCCCCGCTCTCTCCCCATAGTCCTGTATCAATCCCCAAACTAATCCCACTGCCCCGCTCTCTCCCCATAGTCCTGTATCAATCCCCAAACTTAACCCACTGCCCCGCTCTCTCCACATAATCC
>NW_027254202.1:307500-362500 GCF_044704955.1 Pristiophorus japonicus
TCTCTCCTCCGCTCTCTCTCTCTGCCTGTCTCTCTCTCTCACTATCTCTCCGTCTCTCTGTCTTTCTCTGTCTTCCCCTCTGTCTCCCTGTCTCTCTCACTGTCTCTCTCTCTGTCTTGCTCTGTTTCGCTCTCTCTCTCTCTATCTCTCTCTCTGCCCCTCCCTGTCATTCTCTGTCTTTCCCCCCTCTGTCTCTCCCTCTCTCTCTCTCGCTCTCCGTCTCTGTTTTTCTCTCTCTCTAACTTTCCCTCTCTCTCTGTCTCTCTCTCCCTCTTGCTCTGTCTCTCTCTCTCTCTCTCGCTGTCTCTCTCCCACTCTGTATCTCACTCTCTGTGTCTCACTCTCTCTCTCTTTCAGTCACTCTGTATATCTCTCCCTCTCTCTCTCTCTCTGTCTCTCTGAAGCTCTCCCAGAACCACAGTGACAATGCACACACCGATCTTCAGTCATCCATTTTACATTTGTTAATGGTCACCATTTGATGTTAACACTGGGAGATTGATTACAGAGACCGACTACTCTCTAATTTAACGTCAGCTGCTAAAAGGTGTACCTGCCCTGGGAGTGTTTGATGGGACAGTGTAGAGGGAGCTTTACTCTATATCTAACCCCCTGTACCTGCCCTGGGAGTGTTTGATGGGACAGTGTAGAGGGAGCTTTACTCTATATCTAACCCCCTGTACCTGCCCTGGGAGTGTTTGATGGGACAGTGTAGAGGGAGCTTTACTCTGTATCTAACCCCCTGCACCTGCCCTGGGAATGTTTGATGGGACAGTGTAGAGGGAGCTTTACTCTGTATCTAACCCCCTGTACCTGCCCTGGGAGTGTTTGTTGGGACAGTGTAGAGGGAGCTTTACTCTGTATCTAACCTCCTATACCTGCCCTGGGAGTGTTTCATGGGAGAGTGTAGAGGGAGCTTTACTCTGTATCTAACCCCCTGTACCTGCCCTGGGAATGTTTGATGGGACAGTGTAGAGGGAGCTTTACTCTGTATCTTCCCCGTGTACCTGCCCTGGGAGTGTTTAATGGGACAGTGTGGAGGGAGCTTTACTCTGTATCTAACCCCCTGTACCTGCCCTGGGAGTGTTGATGGGACAGTGTAGAGGGAGCTTTACTCCGTATCTAACCCCCTGTACCTGCCCTGGGAGTGTTTAATGGGACAGTGTGGAGGGAGCTTTACTCTGTATCTAACCCCGTGCTGTACCTGGCCTGGGAGTGTTTGATGGGACAGTGTAGAGGGAGATTTACTCTGTATCTAAACCCCTGTAACTGCCCTGGGAGTGTTTGATGGGACAGTGTATAGGGAGCTTTACTCTGTATCTAACCCCCTGTAACTGCCCTGGGAGTGTTTGATGGGACAGTGTATAGGGAGCTTTACTCTGTATCTAACCCCCTGTACCTGCCCTGGGAGTGTTTGATGGGACAGTGTGGAGGGAGCTTTATTCTGTATCTAACCCCCTGTACCTGCCCAGGGAGGTTTGATGGGACAGTGTGGAGGGAGATTAAATGCCCAACTCTCTCTGTCCCTCTCGCTTTCTCTCTGTCAGTCTCTCTCTCTGTCTGTTCCTCTCTCTCTCTCGCTCTCTCTTTCAGTCTCCCTCTCTCAATCCCTAATTCTCTCACTGCTTCTCCCTGTCACCCTATCTTTTTCTCTCTCCCTGTCTCTCATTCCCATTGTGATGTTTCCTTGATTGAAAAGTACCCTGACATATTGCAGCCTGACTGTTTAAACCCACAGCAAGAAATCACATTTCTGGGACATTTTTGATTTGCTAACCATCCAATTGTGGCTTGGAATGTGTGGGTTAAATCTAGTTTCAACATCTGAAAACTTTGAGTGTTTCAGATTGAGCAGTATATGGGATCAAAGGCTGATTCAGACAATGCTGCTTTGTGGAACGGTGTGATATCTTCACAGGGCAGGACATGGAGAAGGTTTGTTGGTTTGAATAAGGTGTAAATACGATTGTGTCGCCCCCTCACAGATACACAGGATTGAAGCTGTTTACCATCAATGCCCTGAAAGAATGAAATGGTTCAACAAGGTGTGACTGACTTCAAACTCTTCAAACACATGAAGGACCCGGAGACTGGGACCAATACACAAAGCCCCGAGCCCAGTCAGGCAAACTAGGTTTGTTCACAGATCACCCATTTTGGTTTAGATTTCAAAAATATACTTTATTATGCTCTCTCCCCATAGTCCTGTATCAAACTCCAAACTAATCCCACTGCCCCGCTCTCTCCCCATAGTCCTGTATCAATCTCCAAACTAATACCACTGCCCCGCTCTCTCCCCATAGTCCTGTATCAAACTCCAAACTAATCCCACTGCCCCACTCTCTCCCCATAGTCCTGTATCAATCCCCAAACTAATCCCACTGCCCCGCTCTCTCCCCATAGTCCTGTATCAATCTCCAAACTAATCCCACTGCCCCGCTCTCTCCCCATAGTCCTGAATAAAACCCCAAACTAATCCCACTGCCCCACTCTCTCCCCATAGCCCTGTATCAATCCCCAAACTAATCCCACTGTCCCGCTCTCTCCCCATAGTCCTGTATCAATCCCCAAACTAATCCCACTGCCCCGCTCTCTCCCCATAGTCCTGTATCAATCTCCAAACTAATCCCACTGTCCCGCTCTCTCCCCATAGTCCTGTATCAATCCCCAAACTAATCCCCCTGCCCCGCTCTCTCCCCATAGTCCTGTATCAATCCCCAAAGTAATCCCACTGCCCTGTTCTCTCCCCATAGTCCTGTATCAATCCCCAAACTAATCCCACTGCCCCGCTCTCTCCCCATAGCCCTGTATCAATCCCAAACTAATCCCACTGCCCCGCTCTCTCCCCATAGTCCTGTATCAATACCCAAACTAGTCCCACTGCCCCGCTCTCTCCTCATAGTCCTGTATCAATCCCGAAACTAGCTCTCCCTCTGTCTCTCTCTGTCTCTCTTTCTGTGTCGCTCTATCTCACTCTATCGTTCTCTCTCTCTCTGTCTCTGTCTCCCTCTCTCTCCCTCTCTTTCTGTCTCACTCATTCTGTCTGTCTCTCTCCCTCTCTCTCTCTGTGCCTGTCTCTCGCTCCCTCTCTCTCTCTCTGTACCTCTCTCGGTCTTTCTATCTCTCCCTGTCTTTCTATGTCTTTCCCCCTATCGCTCTCTCTCTCTGTCTCTGCTTCTCTCTCTCTATCAATCTCTGTCTCTCTCTGACTATCTCCTTCTGTCTCTCTCTCTCACTGTCTCTCTGTCTCTCTCTCTCTCTCTCTGTCAGCCTCTTTTTCTCTCTCTCTCTCTCTCTCTCTCTGTCAGCCTCTTTTTCTCTCTCTCTCACTCTCTCTCTCACTGTTTCTCTCTCTGTCTCTATTTCTGTGTTTCTCTCTCTATCTCTATTTCTGTCTCTCTATCTCTCTGACTTTCACTCTCTGTCTCTCATTCTGTCTCTCTCCCTCTCTCTCTCTCTCTCTCTCTCTCGTTCTCTCTCTCACTCTATCTCTCCCTCTCTCTCACTCTATCTCTCCCTGTCTTTAACTCTGTCTATCCCTCTCGCTCTATCAATCTCTCTCTCTATCAATCACTGTCTCTCTGTCATTCTCTCTCTCGCTCTCTGTCACCCTCTCTTTCTGTCTCTCTCTCACTCTCTCTGTCACCCTCTCTTTCTGTCTCTCGCTATCTCTGTATCTCTCCCTGACTTTATCTCCGTCTTTTCCTCTCTATCAATCTCTCTCTCTATCAATCTCTCTCTCTGTCAATATCTCTCTCTCTATCAATCCCTGTCTCTCTCTGTCATTCTCTCTCTCTGTCTCTCTCTATCTGTCTCTCTCTTTGTCTCTCTAGCTGTCTCTCTCTCTCTCCCTCTGTCACCCTCTCTCTCTGTGTTTCTCTCTCTCTCTCTCTATTTCTGTCTCTCTCGCGCTCTCTCTCTGTCTATCTGTATCTCTCCTGTCTTTATCTCCATACTTCACTCTCTCTCTATCAATCTCTCGCTCTGTCTCGGTCTCTCTCTCTCTGTCTCTTTCACTCTGTATCTCTCTCTCTCTCACGCTGTCTGTCTCTCTCTGTCTCTCACTCTCTGTCTCTCTCTCTCTTGCCTGCGCTCTCTCGCTCTACGTCTCACTTTCTGTCTGCCTATCTCCCTCTCTCTTTCTCTCTCTCTCTCGCTCTCTGTCTCTCTCTCTCTCTCTGTCTCTCTCTCTTTCTCTCTCTCTCGCTCTCTGTCTCTCTCTCTGTCTCTCTCTCCATCTCTCTCTCTGTGGCTCTGTTTCACTCTCTCCCTCTCTCTGTCTCTCTATCTCTCTCTCTGTCTCTCTCTCTGTCTCTCTCGCTCAGTGTCTCTCTTTCACTCTCTCCCTGTCTCTCTCTGTCTCTCTCTCTCTCTCTCTCTGTCTCTTTCTCTCTGTCTCGCTCTCTATGTCTCTGTTTCACTCTCTCCCTCTCTTCCTCTCTCTCTCTCTCGCTCTGTCTCTCTCTCTCGCTCTGTATTTTTCTCTTTATCCCTCACTGTATATTTCTCTGTGTCTCTCCCTGCCTCTCTCTCTCTCTCTCTATCTCTCTCTGTCTGCCTATCTCTAGCTCTCTCCCCGACGGTCTCTCTCTGTCTCTCTATCTCTCTCTCTGTCACTCTCTGTCTCTCTGTCTCTTTTTCTCAGGGATTAGATACAGAGTAAAGCTCCCTCTACACTGTCCCATCAAACACTCACAGGGCAGGTACAAGGGTTTAGATACAGAGTAAAGCTCCCTCTACACTGTCCCATCAAACACTCCCAGGGCAGGTACAGGGGTTTAGATACAGAGTAAAGCTCCCTCTACACTGTCCCATCAAACACTCCCAGGGCAGGTACAGGGAGTTAGATACAGAGTAAAGCTCCCTCTACACTGTCCCATCAAACACTCCCAGGGCAGGTACAGGGGGTTAGATACAGAGTAAAGCTCCCTCTACACTGTCCCATCAAACACTCCCAGGGCAGGTACAGCACGGGGTTAGATACAGAGTAAAGCTCCCTCTGCACTGTCCCATCAAACACTCCCACGGCAGGTACAGGGGGTTAGATAGAGAGTAAAGATCCCTCTACACTGTCCCATCAAACACTCCCAGGGCAGGTACAGCACGGGGTTAGATACAGAGTAAAGCTCCCTCTACACTGTCCCATCAAACACTCCCAATGCAGGTACAGGGGGTTAGATACAGAGTAAAGCTCCCTCTACACTGTCCCATCAAACACTCCCAGGGCAGGTACAGGGGGTTAGATACAGAGTAAAGCTCCCTCTACACTGTCCCATCAAACACTCCCAGGGCAGGTACAGGGGGTTAGATACAGAGTAAAGCTCCCTCGACACTGTCCCATCAAACACTCCCAGGGCAGGTACAGGGGGTTAGATACAGAGTAAAGTTCCCTCTACACTGCCCCATCAAACACTCCCAGGGCAGGGACAGCACGGGGTTAGATACGGAGATAAGAACATATGAAATAGGAGCAGGAGTAGGCCATATGGCCCCTCGAGCCTGCTCCACCATTTAATACGATCATGGCTGATCCGATCATGGACTCAGCTCCACTTCCCTGCCCGCTCCCTCTAAACCCTTATCCCTTATCGGTTAAGGAACTGTCTATCTCTGTCTTAAATTTATTCAATGTCCCGGCTTCCACAGCTCTCTGAGGCAGCGAGTTCCACAGATTTACAACCCTCTGAGAGAAGAAATTCCTCCTCATCTCAGTTTTAAATGGGCGGCCCCTTATTCTAAGACCATGCCCCCTAGTTCCAGTCTCCCCCATCAGTGGGAACATCCTCTCTGCATCCACCTTGTCGAGCCCCTCATTATCTGATCCGTTTCGTTAGTTAGTTACCTGCGGTCTTATAGTTAATTACATTTGGAGAGAGCACCTCTCTGTTTGTCTCTCTGTCTCACTCCCTCTATCTCCCTCTCCCACTCTCCCTCGCTCTCTTTCTATCTCTCCCATTTTGTCTCGCTACCTCTCTCTCCCTCTGCCTCTATCTCTCTCCCTCTCTCCCACTCTGTATCGCTTCATCGCTCTCTCTCTCGCTTTCTCTCTCTCTCTGTTTCTCTCCCTCTCTCTCTACCTCTCTCTCTCCCGCTCTCTCTCCCGCTCTCTCTCTATTGTTCTCTCCGTCTCTCTATCTCTCTCCGTCTCTCTCTGTCTCACTCTCTCTCACACTGTATCCCTCCCTCTTTCGCCCTCTCTCTCTCTCTCTCTGTTCCTCCCTCTCTCTCTCAATCTCTGTCTCCCTTTTAGCACTCTCTCTCTGTCTCTCTCTCTCTCACACTATCTCTCTCTCTCGCTCTCTCTCTGTCCCTCTATCTCTCTGCCTCTCAATCCCTGTCTCTCTCTGGCGCTCTCACGTTCTGTCTCTCTCTCTTTCTCTCTCTGTCTTTCTCTCTCTCTGTTTCTCACTTTCTCTCTAATCGTCTTTCTCTCTATCTCTCTCGGTCTCATGACCTGTCTCACTCTCTCTCTCTCTCTCGCTCTGTCTCTGTCTCTCTCTCCCTCTCTATCTCCATCTCTCTCTCTCTCTCTCTCTGTCTCTCTCTCTCTCCCTCTCTATCTCCGTCTCTCTCTCTCTGTCTCTCTCTCTCTGTCTCTCCCTGTCTCCCTCAGTCTCTCGGACTCTGTAACAAGAGACTTGGTATAAAATGGTCACCACGCATCTCGTAAAATGGCTGCTCAATCTCACACAAACTCATCCCACTGTCCCGCTCTATCCCCATAGTCCTGTATCAATCTCCAAACTAATCCCACTGCCCCGCTCTCTCCCCATAGTCCTGTATCAATCTCCAAACTAATCCCACTGCCCCGCTCTCTCCCCATAGTCCTGTATCAATATCCAAACTAATCCCACTGCCCCGCTCTCTCCCCATAGTCCTGTATCAATCCCCAAACTAATCCCACTGCCCCGCTCTCTCTCCATAGCCCTGTATCAATCCCCAAACTGATCCCACTGCCCCGCTCTCTCCCCATAGTCCTGTATCAATCTCCAAACTAATCCCACTGCCCCGCTCTCTCCCCATAGTCCTGTATCAATCCCCAAACTAATCCCACTGCCCCACTCTCTCCCCATAGTCCTGTATCAATCTCCAAACTAATCCCACTGCCCCGCTCTCTCCCCATAGTCCTGTATCAATCCCCAAACTAATCCCACTGCCCTACTCTCTCCCCATAGTCCTGTATCAATCCCCAAACTAATCCCACTGCCCCGCTCTCTCCCCATAGTCCTGTATCAATCTCCAAACTAATCCCACTGCCCCGCTCTCTCCCCATAGTCCTGTATCAATCCCAGAATCAATACAGAAAGTGAGACAGACAGAGAGAGAGAGAGACACATACACACTCTCTCTCCCTCCCTCTCGCTCTCTCTCACTGTCTGTCTCTCTCTGTCTCTCTCACTCTCTCTCTCTCTGTTCCTCTCTTTCACTCTGTCCCTCTCTCTGTCTCGCCCTCTTTCTGTCGCTCTCTCTCTCTGTCTCTGTCTCACTCTGTATCTCTCTCTCTCTCTCTTTCTCTCTCTCTGTTTCTCTCACTCTCTCTCTCTCCCTCTCTTTTCCTCTCTCTGTCCTTCTCCCTATCTCCCTCTCTCTCTCTTGCTCTCTCTGTCTGTGCCTCTCTCTCTCTCTGTCCTACTCTCTCTATCTCTTTCCCTGTGTTTCTCTCTCTCTGTCTGTCTCTCTCCCTCTTTCTCCCTGTCCCTCTCTCTCTCTATCCCTCTCTGTCTCTCTCTGCCTCTCCCGCCTGCATTTTACCATCTCTCTCTCTCTCTCTCTCCCTCTCTCTGTCTCCCTCTCTCTCTTTAGATATATAACTCTCTCTCTCTCTGTCTATCTCACTCTCTCATTTTCTCTCTCTTTGTCTGTCTCTCTCTGTCTCTATCTCTCTGTCTCACTCTCTCTCTCTCTCTCTCTGTTTCTTTCTCTCTCTCTCTCTGTCTTTCTTTCTCTGTCTCTCTCCTCTATCCCTCTCATTCTATCCCTCTCTCTCTCCCAATCTCTCTCTCTCGCTCTCTCTCTCACTCTCTCTCTGTCTTGCTCTCTCTCTCTCTCTCTGTCTCTCTCTCACCATCTCTCTGTCTGTCTTCCTGTCTCCCCCTCTCCCTCTCTCTTTCTCTCTCTCTCGCTCTCTGTCTCTCTCTCTCGCTCTATCTAGTTGTCTCTATCTCTCTCTCTCTCTCTCTGTCTTTCTTTCTCTCTCTGTCTCTCTCTCTGTCTCTCGCTCACCATCTCTCTGTCTGTCTTCCTGTCTCCCTCTCTCCCTCTCTCTTTCTCTCTCTCTCGCTCTCTGTCTCTCTCTCGCTCTATCTAGTTGTCTCTATCTCTCTCTCTCTCTCTGTCTTTCTTTCTCTCTCTGTCTCTCTCTCTGTCTCTCTCTCACCATCTCTCTGTCTGTCTTCCTGTCTCCCTCTCTCCCTCTCTCTTTCTCTCTCTCTCGCTCTCTGTTTCTCTCTCGCTCTATCTAGCTGTCTCTATCTCTCTCTCTCTCTCTGTCTATCTGTCTCGCTGTCTTTCTCTCTCTCTCACTCTGTCTCTCTCTCTCTCTCTCTCTCACGCTGTCTTTCTTCCTCTCTCTGACTCTCTCTCTGTCTCTCTCTCTCTATCCCTCTCTTACTATCCCTCTCTCTCTATCCCTCTCTCTCTCTCCCTTCCTCTCTCTCTCTGCCTTTCTCTCTCACTGTGTCTCTGAGTTTCTCACTCTGTCTCTCTCTCCTGTCTCTTTTCATCTCTTTCTCTCTCTCTGTCCCTCCCTCTGTGCCCCTCTCTCTCTCCTTATCTCTCTCTCAGTAACTCTGTCTCTCTCTCTGTCTCTCTCTCTCTCTCCATGTCTCTCTTTAACTCTCTCTCTCTCCCTATCTCTCTCTATCCCTCTCTAACTTTGACTGTCTCTCTCTCCCTCTCGCTGACACTCTTTGCCATTCTCACTCTGTCACACTCACTCTCTCTGTCTCTATCTCTCTCTGTCTCGTTCACTCACTCTGTCTCTGTCTCTTTCTCTCTGTCTCTGTCTCTCTGTCTCTCACTCTCACTGTCTTTCTCTTTTTCTGGCTCTCTCGGTCTGTCTCTACCTCTCTCTCTTTGTCTCTCTCTGTATCACTCTCTCTCACCAAATCTCTCTCTATCCTTCCCTCTCTCTCTGACTCTCTCTGACACTCTCCCTCACCCTGTCTGCCCCACTCTCTCCCCATAGCCCTGTATCAATCCCCAAACTAATCCCACTGCCCAGCTCTCTCCCCATAGTCCTGTATCAATCCCCAAACTAAGCCCACTGCCCCGCTCTCTCCCCATAGTCCTGTTTCATTCTCCAAACTAATCCCACTGCCCCGCTCTCTCCCCATAGTCCTGTATCAATCCCCAAACTAATCCCACTGCCCCGCTCTCTCCCCATAGCCCTGTATCAATCCCCAAACTAATCCCACTGCCCCGCTCTCTCCCCATAGTCCTGTATCAATCCTCAAACTAATCCCACTGCCCCGCTCTCTCCTCATAGTCCTGTATCAATCTCCAAACTAATCCCACTTCCCAGCTCTCTCCCCATATTCCTGTATCAATCCCCAAACTAATCCCACTGCCCCGCTCTCTCCCCATAGTCCTGTATCAATCCCCAAACTAATCCCACTGCCCCGCTCTCTCCGCATAGTCCTGTATCAATCCCCAAACTAATCCCACTACCCCGCTCTCTCCTCATAGCCCTGTATCAATCCCCAAACTAATCCCACTGCCCCGCTCTCTCCCCATAGTCCTGTATCAATCCCCAAACTAATCCCACTGCCCCGCTCTCTCCGCATAGTCCTGTATCAATCCCCAAACTAATCCCACTGCCCCGCTCTCTCCGCATAGTCCTGTATCAATCCACAAACTAGTCTCACTTCCCCGCTCTCTCCCCATAGCCCTGTATCAATCCCCAAACTAATCCCATTGCCCCGCTCTCTCCCCATAGCCCTGTATCAATCCTAAACTAATCCCACTGCCCCGCTCTCTCCCCATAGTCCGGTATCAATCTCCAAACTAATCCCACTGCCTCGCCCTCTCCCCATAGCCCTGTATCAATCCTAAACTAATCCCACTGCCCCGCTCTCTCCCCATAGCCCTGTATCAATCTCCAAACTAATCCCACTGCCCCATTCTCTCCCCATAGTCCTGTATCAATCCCCAAACTAATCCCACTGCCCCGCTCTCTCCCCATAGTCCTGAATCAATCCCCAAACTAATCCCAGTGCCCCGCTCTATCCCCATAGTCCTGTATCAATCCCCAAATTAATCCCACTGCCCCGCTCTCTCCCCATAGCCCAGTATCAATCCCCAAACTAATCCCACTGCCCCGCTCTCTCCCCATAGTCCTGTATCAATCCCCAAACTAATCCCACTGCCCCGCTCTCACCCCATAGTCCTGTATCAATCCCCAAACTAATCCCACTGCCCCGCTCTCTTCCTATAGTCCTGTATCAATTCCCAAACTAATCCCACTGCCCCGCTCTCTCCCCATAGTCCTGTATCAATCCCCAAACTAATCCCACTGCCCCGCTCTCTCCCCATAGCCCTATATCAATCCCCAAACTAAACCCACTGCCCCGCTCTCTCCCCATAGTCCTGTATCAATCCCCAAACTAATCCCACTGCCCCGCTCTCTCCTCATAGTCCTGTATCAATCCCCAAACTAATCCCACTGCCCCGCTCTCTCCCCATAGCCCTGTATCAATCCCCAAACTAATCCCACTGCCCCGCTCTCTCCCCATAGTCCTGTATCAATCCCCAAACTAATCCCACTGCCCCGCTCTCTTCCCATAGTGCAGTATCAATCCCCAAACTAATGCCACTGCTCCACTCTCTCCCCATCGTCCTGTATCAATCCCCAAACTAATCCCACTGCCCCGCTCTCTCCCCATAGTCCTGTATCAATCCCCAAACTAATCCCACTCCCCCGCTCTCTCCCCATAGCCCTGTATCAATCCACAAACTAATCCCACTGCCCCACTCTCTCCCCATAGCCCTGTATCAATCTCCAAACTAATCCCACTGCCTCGCCCTCTCCCCATAGCCCTGTATCAATCGCCAATCTAATCCCACTGCCCCGCTCTCTCCCCACAGTCCTGTATCAATCCCCAAACTAATCCCACTGCCCCGCTCTCTCCCCATAGTCCTGTATCAATCTCCAAATTAATACCACTGCCCCGCTCTCTCCCCATAGTCCTGTATCAATCCCCAAACTAATCCCACTGCCCCGCTCTCTCCCCATAGCTCTGTATCAATATCCAAACTAATCCCACTGCCCCGCTCTCTCCCCATAGTCCTGTATCAATCCCCAAACTAATCCCAGTGCCCCGCTCTCTCCCCATAGTCCTGCATCAATCCCCAAACTAATCCCACTGCCCCGTTCTCTCCCCATAGTCCTGTATCAATCCCCAAACTAATCCCACTGCCCCGCTCTCACCCCATAGTCCTGTATCAATCCCAAAACTAATCCCACTGCCCCGCTCTCTCCCTATAGTCCTGTATCAATTCCCAAACTAATCCCACTGCCCCGCTCTCTCCCCATAGTCCTGTATCAATCCCCAAACTAATCCCACTCCCCCGCTCTCTCCCCATAGTCCTGTATCAATCTCACACAAACTAATCCCACTGCCCCGCTCTCTCCCCATAGTCCTGTATCAATCCCCAAACTAATCCCACTGCCCCGCTCTCTCCCCATAGCCCTGTATCAATCTCACACAAACTAATCCCACTGCCCCGCTCTCTCCCCATAGTCCTGTATCAATCTCCAAATTAATCCCACTGTCCCGCTCTCTCCCCATAGTTCTGTATCAATCCCCAAACTAATCCCACTGCCCCGCACTCTCCCCATAGTCCTATATCAATCCCCAAACTAATCCCACTGCCCCGCTCTCTCCCCATAGCCCTGTATCAATCCCCAAACTAATCCCACTGCCCCGCTCTCTCCCCATAGTCCTGTATCAATTCCCAAACTAATCCCACTGCCCCGCTCTCTCCCCATAGCCCTGTATCAATCCCAAACTAATCCCACTGCCCCGCTCTCTCCCTATAGTCGTGTATCAATCCCAAACTAATCCCACTGCCCCGCTCTCTCCCCATAGTCCTGTATCAATCCCCAAACTAATCCCACTGCCCCGCTCTCTCGGCATAGTCCTGTATCAATCCCCAAACTAATCCCACTGCCCCGCTCACTCCCCATAGTCCGGTATCAATCCCCAATCTAATCCCACTGCCCCGTTCTCTCCCCATAGCCCTGTATCAATCCCCAAACTAATCCCACTGTCCCGCTCTCTCCCCATAGTCCTGTATCAATCCCCAACTAATCCCACTGTCCCGCTCTCTCCCCATAGTCCTGTATCAATCCCCAAACTAATCCCACTGCACCGCTCTCTCCCCATAGTCCTGTATCAATCCCCAAACTAATCCCACTGCCCCGCTCTCTCCCCATAGTCCTGTATCAATCCCCAAACTAATCCCACTGCCCCGCTCTATCCCCATAGTCCTGTATCAATCCCCAAACTAATCCCACTGCCCCGCTCTCTCCCCATAGTCCTGTATCAATCCCCAAACTAATCCCACTGCCCCGCTCTATCCCCATAGTCCTGTATCAATCCCCAAACTAATCCCACTGCCCCGCTCTCTCCCCATAGTCCTGTATCAATCCCCAAACTAATTCCACTGCCCCGCTCTCTCCCCATAGTCCTGTATCAATCTCAAAACTAATCCCACTGCCCCGCTCTCTCCCCATAGTCCTGTATCAATCCCCAAACTAATCCCACTGCCGCGCTCTCTCCCCATAGCAATGTATCAATCCCCAAACTAATCCCACTGCCCCGCTCTCTCCCCGTAGTCCTGTATTAATCCCCAAACTAATCCCACTGCCCCGCTCTCTCCCCGTAGTCCTGTATTAATCACCAAACTAATCCCACTGCCCCGCTCTCTCCCCGTAGTCCTGTATTAATCCCCAAACTAATCCCACTTCCCCGCTCTCTCGACCCATAGCCCTGTATCAATCCCCAAACTAATCCCACTGCCCCGCTCTCTCCCCATAGTCCTGTTTCATTCTCCAAACTAATCCCACTGCCCCGCTCACTCCCCATAGTCCTGTATCAATCCCCAAACTAATCCCACTGCCCCGCTCTCTCCCCATAGTCCTGTGTCAATCCCCAAACTAATCCCACTGCCCCGCTCTCTCCCCATAGTCCTGTATCAATCCCCAAACTAAACCCACTGCCCTGCTCTCTCCCCATAGTCCTGTATCAATCCCCAAACTAATCCCACTGCCCCGCTCTCTCCTCATAGTCCTGTATCAATCCCCAAACTAATCCCACTGCCCCGCTCTCTCCCCATAGCCCTGTATCAATCCCCAAACTAATCCCACTGCCCCGCTCTCTCCCCATAGTCCTGTATCAATCCTCAAACTAATCCCACTGCCCCGCTCTCTCCTCATAGTCCTGTATCAATCTCCAAACTAATCCCACTTCCCAGCTCTCTCTCCATATTCCTGTATCAATCCCCAAACTAATCCCACTGCCCCGCTCTCTCCCCATAGTCCTGTATCAATCCCCAAACTAATCCCACTGCCCCGCTCTCTCCTCATAGTCCTGTATCAATCCCCAACTAATCCCACTGTCCCGCTCTCTCCCCATATTCCTGTATCAATCCCCAAACTAATCCCACTGCCC
The DNA here is from genome assembly GCF_044704955.1 of Pristiophorus japonicus. Lineage (NCBI taxonomy): Eukaryota > Metazoa > Chordata > Chondrichthyes > Pristiophoridae > Pristiophorus > Pristiophorus japonicus. Next base: position 321,174 of record NW_027254202.1, read on the forward strand.
CGCTCTCTCCCCATAGTCCTGTATCAATCCTCAAACTAATCCCATTGCCCCGCTCTCTCCCCATAGTCGTGTATCAATCCCAAACTAATCCCACTGCCCCGCTCTCTCCCCATAGTCCTGTATCAATCCCCAAACTAATCCCACTGCCCCGCTCTCTCCCCATAGTCCTGTATCAATCCCCAAACTAATCCCACTGCCCCGCTCTCTCCACATAGTCCTGTATCAATCCCCAAACTAATCCCACTGCCCCGCTCACTCCCCATAGTCCTGTATCAATCCCCAAAATAATCCCACTGCCCCGCTCTCTCCCCATAGTCCTGTATCAATCCCCAACTAATCCCACTGTCCCGCTCACTCCCCATAGTCCTGTATCAATCCCCAAACTAATCCCACTGCCCCGCTCTCTCCACATAGTCCTGTATCAATCTCCAAACTAATCCCACTGCCCCGCTCTCTCCCCATAGTCCTGTATCAATCCCCAAACTAATCCCACTGCCCCGCTCTCTCCCCATAGTCCTGTATCAATCCCCAAACTAATCCCACTGCCCCGCTCTCTCGCCATAGTCCTGTATCAATCCCCAAACTAATCCCACTGCCCCGCTCACTTCCCATAGTCCTGTATCAATCCCCAAACTAATCCCACTGCCCCGCTCTCTCCCCATAGTCCTGTATCAATCCTCAAACTAATCCCACTGTCCCGCTCACTCCCCATAATCCTGTATCAATCCCCAAACTAATCCCATTGCCCTGCTCTCTCCCCATAGTCCTGTATCAATCCCCAAACTAATCCCACTGCCCCGCTCTCTCCCCATAGCCCTGTATCAATCTCCAAACTAATCCCACTGCCCCGCTCTCTCCCCATAGCAATCCACAAACTAATCACACTGCCCCGCTCTGTCCCCATAGTCCTGTATCAATCCCCAACTAATCCCACTGTCCCGCTCTCTCCCCATAGTCCTGTATTAATCCCCAAACTAATCCCACTGCCCCGCTATCTCCGAATAGTCCTGTATCAATCCCCAAACTAATCCCACTGCCCCGCTCTCTCCCCATAGTCCTGTGTCAATCCTCAAACTAATCCCACTGCCCCGCTCTCTCCCCATAGTCCTGTATCAATCCCCAAACTAATCCCACTGCCCACTCTCTCCCCATAGTCCTGTATCAATCCCCAACTAATCCCACTGTCCCGCTCTCTCCCCATAGTCCTGTATCAATCCCCAAACTAATCCCACTGCCCCGCTCTCTCCCCATAGTCCTGTATCAATCCTCAAACTAATCCCACTGCCCCGCTCTCTCCCCATAGTCCTGTATCAATCCCCAAACTAATCCCACTGCCCCGCTCTCTCCCCATAGTCCTGTATCAATCCCCAAACTAATCCCACTGCCCCGCTCACTCCCCATAGTCCTGTATCAATCCCCAAAATAATCCCACTGCCCCGCTCTCTCCCCATAGTCCTGTATCAATCCCCAACTAATCCCACTGTCCCGCTCTCTCCCCATAGTCCTTTATCAATCCCCAAACTAATCCCACTGCCCCACTCTCTCCACATAGTCCTGTATCAATCTCCAAACTAATCCCACTGCCCCGTTCTCTCCCCATAGTCCTGTATCAATCCCCAAACTAATCCCACTGCCCCGCTCTCACCCCATAGTCCTGTATCAATCCCAAAACTAATCCCACTGCCCCGCTCTCTCCCTATAGTCCTGTATCAATTCCCAAACTAATCCCACTGCCCCGCTCTCTCCCCATAGTCCTGTATCAATCCCCAAACTAATCCCACTCCCCCGCTCTCTCCCCATAGTCCTGTATCAATCTCACACAAACTAATCCCACTGCCCCGCTCTCTCCCCATCGTCCTGTATCAATCCCCAAACTAATCCCACTGCCCCGCTCTCTCCCCATAGCCCTGTATCAATCTCACACAAACTAATCCCACTGCCCCGCTCTCTCCCCATAGTCCTGTATCAATCTCCAAATTAATCCCACTGTCCCGCTCTCTCCCCATAGTTCTGTATCAATCCCCAAACTAATCCCACTGCCCCGCACTCTCCCCATAGTCCTATATCAATCCCCAAACTAATCCCACTGCCCCGCTCTCTCCCCATAGCCCTGTATCAATCCCTAAACTAATCCCACTGCCCCGCTCTCTCCCCATAGTCCTGTATCAATTCCCAAACTAATCCCACTGCCCCGCTCTCTCCCCATAGCCCTGTATCAATCCCAAACTAATCCCACTGCCCCGCTCTCTCCCTATAGTCGTGTATCAATCCCAAACTAATCCCACTGCCCCGCTCTCTCCCCATAGCCCTGTATCAATCCCTAAACTAATCCACTGCCCCGCTCTCTCCCCATAGTCCTGTATCAATTCCCAAACTAATCCCACTGCCCCGCTCTCTCCCCATAGCCCTGTATCAATCCCAAACTAATCCCACTGCCCCGCTCTCTCCCTATAGTCGTGTATCAATCCCAAACTAATCCCACTGCCCCGCTCTCTCGGCATAGTCCTGTATCAATCCCCAAACTAATCCCACTGCCCCGCTCACTCCCCATAGTCCGGTATCAATCCCCAATCTAATCCCACTGCCCCGTTCTCTCCCCATAGCCCTGTATCAATCCCCAAACTAATCCCACTGTCCCGCTCTCTCCCCATAGTCCTGTATCAATCCCCAACTAATCCCACTGTCCCGCTCTCTCCCCATAGTCCTGTATCAATCCCCAAACTAATCCCACTGCACCGCTCTCTCCCCATAGTCCTGTATCAATCCCCAAACTAATCCCACTGCCCCGCTCTCTCCCCATAGTCCTGTATCAATCCCCAAACTAATCCCACTGCCCCGCTCTATCCCCATAGTCCTGCATCAATCCCCAAACTAATCCCACTGCCCCGCTCTCTCCCCATAGTCCTGTATCAATCCCCAAACTAATCCCACTGCCCCGCTCTATCCCCATAGTCCTGTATCAATCCCCAAACTAATCCCACTGCCCCGCTCTCTCCCCATAGTCCTGTATCAATCCCCAAACTAATTCCACTGCCCCGCTCTCTCCCCATAGTCCTGTATCAATCTCAAAACTAATCCCACTGCCCCGCTCTCTCCCCATAGTCCTGTATCAATCCCCAAACTAATCCCACTGCCGCGCTCTCTCCCCATAGCAATGTATCAATCCCCAAACTAATCCCACTGCCCCGCTCTCTCCCCGTAGTCCTGTATTAATCCCCAAACTAATCCCACTGCCCCGCTCTCTCCCCGTAGTCCTGTATTAATCCCCAAACTAATCCCACTTCCCCGCTCTCTCGACCCATAGCCCTGTATCAATCCCCAAACTAATCCCACTGCCCCGCTCTCTCCCCATAGTCCTGTTTCATTCTCCAAACTAATCCCACTGCCCCGCTCTCTCCCCATAGTCCTGTATCAATCCCCAAACTAATCCCACTGCCCCGCTCTCTCCCCATAGTCCTGTGTCAATCCCCAAACTAATCCCACTGCCCCGCTCTCTCCCCATAGTCCTGTATCAATCCCCAAACTAAACCCACTGCCCTGCTCTCTCCCCATAGTCCTGTATCAATCCCCAAACTAATCCCACTGCCCCGCTCTCTCCTCATAGTCCTGTATCAATCCCCAAACTAATCCCACTGCCCCGCTCTCTCCCCATAGCCCTGTATCAATCCCCAAACTAATCCCACTGCCCCGCTCTCTCCCCATAGTCCTGTATCAATCCTCAAACTAATCCCACTGCCCCGCTCTCTCCTCATAGTCCTGTATCAATCTCCAAACTAATCCCACTTCCCAGCTCTCTCTCCATATTCCTGTATCAATCCCCAAACTAATCCCACTGCCCCGCTCTCTCCCCATAGTCCTGTATCAATCCCCAAACTAATCCCACTGCCCCGCTCTCTCCGCATAGTCCTGTATCAATCCCCAACTAATCCCACTGTCCCGCTCTCTCCCCATATTCCTGTATCAATCCCCAAACTAATCCCACTGCCCCGCTCTCTCCCCATAGTCCTGTATCAATCCTCAAACTAATCCCATTGCCCCGCTCTCTCCCCATAGTCGTGTATCAATCCCAAACTAATCCCACTGCCCCGCTCTCTCCCCATAGTCCTGTATCAATCCCCAAACTAATCCCACTGCCCCGCTCTCTCCCCATAGTCCTGTATCAATCCCCAAACTAATCCCACTGCCCCGCTCTCTCCCCATAGTCCTGTATCAATCCCCAAACTAATCCCACTGCCCCGCTCACTCCCCATAGTCCTGTATCAATCCCCAAAATAATCCCACTGCCCCGCTCTCTCCCCATAGTCCTGTATCAATCCCCAACTAATCCCACTGTCCCGCTCACTCCCCATAGTCCTGTATCAATCCCCAAACTAATCCCACTGCCCCGCTCTCTCCACATAGTCCTGTATCAATCTCCAAACTAATCCCACTGCCCCGCTCTCTCCCCATAGTCCTGTATCAATCCCCAAACTAATCCCACTGCCCCGCTCTCTCCCCATAGTCCTGTATCAATCCCCAAACTAATCCCACTGCCCCGCTCTCTCGCCATAGTCCTGTATCAATCCCCAAACTAATCCCACTGCCCCGCTCACTTCCCATAGTCCTGTATCAATCCCCAAACTAATCCCACTGCCCCGCTCTCTCCCCATAGTCCTGTATCAATCCTCAAACTAATCCCACTGTCCCGCTCACTCCCCATAATCCTGTATCAATCCCCAAACTAATCCCATTGCCCTGCTCTCTCCCCATAGTCCTGTATCAATCCCCAAACAAATCCTACTGCCCCGCTCTCTCCCCATAGCCCTGTATCAATCTCCAAACTAATCCCACTGCCCCGCTCTCTCCCCATAGCAATCCACAAACTAATCACACTGCCCCGCTCTCTCCCCATAGTCCTGTATCAATCTCCAAACTAATCCCACTGCCCCGCTCTCTCCCCATAGCAATCCACAAACTAATCACACTGCCCCGCTCTATCCCCATAGTCCTGTATCAATCCCCAAACTAATCCCACTGCCCCGCTCTCTCCCCATAGTCCTGCATCAATCCCCAAACTAATCCCACTGCCCCGCTCTCTCCCCATAGCCCTGTATCAATCCCCAAACTAATCCCACTGCCCCTCTCTCTCCCCACAGTCCTGTATCAATCCCCAACTAATCCCACTGTCCCGCTCTCTCCCCATAGTCCTGTATTAATCCCCAAACTAATCCCACTGCCCCGCTATCTCCGAATAGTCCTGTATCAATCCCCAAACTAATCCCACTGCCCCGCTCTCTCCCCATAGTCCTGTGTCAATCCTCAAACTAATCCCACTGCCCCGCTCTCTCCCCATAGTCCTGTATCAATCCCCAAACTAATCCCACTGCCCACTCTCTCCCCATAGTCCTGTATCAATCCCCAACTAATCCCACTGTCCCGCTCTCTCCCCATAGTCCTGTATCAATCCCCAAACTAATCCCACTGCCCCGCTCTCTCCCCATAGTCCTGTATCAATCCTCAAACTAATCCCACTGCCCCGCTCTCTCCCCATAGTCCTGTATCAATCCCCAAACTAATCCCACTGCCCCGCTCTCTCCCCATAGTCCTGTATCAATCCCCAAACTAATCCCACTGCCCCGCTCACTCCCCATAGTCCTGTATCAATCCCCAAAATAATCCCACTGCCCCGCTCTCTCCCCATAGTCCTGTATCAATCCCCAACTAATCCCACTGTCCCGCTCTCTCCCCATAGTCCTGTATCAATCCCCAAACTAATCCCACTGCCCCACTCTCTCCACATAGTCCTGTATCAATCTCCAAACTAATCCCACTGCCCCGCTCTCTCCCCATAGTCCTGTATCAATCCCCAAACTAATCCCACTGCCCCGCTCTCTCCCCATCGTCCTGTATCAATCCCCAAACTAATCCCACTGCCCCGCTCTCTCGCCATAGTCCTGTATCAATCCCCAAACTAATCCCACTGCCCCGCTCACTTCCCATAGTCCTGTATCAATCCCCAAACTAATCCCACTGCCCCGCTCTCTCCCCATAGTCCAGTATCAATCCCCAACTAATCCCACTGTCCCGCTCTCTCCCCATAGTCCTGTATCAATCCTCAAACTAATCCCACTGTCCCGCTCACTCCCCATAATCCTGTATCAATCCCCAAACTAATCCCAGTGCCCTGCTCTCTCCCCATAGTCCTGTATCAATCCCCAAACAAATCCTACTGCCCCGCTCTCTCCCCATAGCCCTGTATCAATCTCCAAACTAATCCCACTGCCCCGCTCTCTCCCCATAGCAATCCACAAACTAATCACACTGCCCCGCTCTCTCCCCATAGTCCTGTATCAATCTCCAAACTAATCCCACTGCCCCGCTCTCTCCCCATAGCAATCCACAAACTAATCACACTGCCCCGCTCTCTCCCCATAGCCCTGTATCAATCTCCAAACTAATCCCACTGCCCCGCTCTCTCCCCTAAGTCCTGTATCAATCCCCAAACTAATCCAACTGCCCCACTCTCTCCTCATAGTCCTGTATCAATCCCCAAACTAATCCCACTGCCCCGCTCTCTCCCCATAGTCCTGTATCAATCCCCAAACTAATCCCACTGCCCCGCTCTCTCCCCATAGTCCTGCATCAATCCCCAAACTAATCCCACTGCCCCGCTCTCTCCCCATAGCCCTGTATCAATCCCCAAACTAATCCCACTGCCCCGCTCTCTCCCCATAGTCCTGTATCAATCCCCAAACTAATCCCACTGCCCCGCTCACTCCCCATAGCCCTGTATCAATCCCCAAACTCATCCCACTGCCTCGCTCTCTCCCCATAGTCCTGTATCAATCTCCAAACTAATCCCACTGCCCCGCTCTCTCCACATAGTCCTGTATCAATCCCCAAACTAATCCCACTGCCCCGCTCTCTCCACATAATCCTGTATCAATCCTCAAACTAATCCCACTGCCCCGCTCTCTCCCCATAGTCCTGTATCAATCCCAAACTAATCCCACTGCTCCGCTCTCTCCACATAGTCCTGTATCAATCCTAAACTAATCCCACTGCCCCGCTCTCTCCCCATAGCCCTGTATCAATCCCCAAACTAATCCCACTGCTCCGCTCTCTCCACATAGTCCTGTATCAATCCTAAACTAATCCCACTGCCCTGCTCTCTCCCCTTAGCCTTGTATCAATCTCCAAACTAATCCCACTGCCCCGCTCTCTCCCCATAGCCTTGTCTCAATCTCCAAACTAATCCCACTGCCCCGCTCTCTCCTCATAGCCCTGTATCAATCCCCAAACTAATCCCACTGCCCCGCTCTCTCCCCATAGTCCTGTATCAATCCCTAAACTAATCACACTACCCCGCTCTCTCCCAATAGTTCTGTATCAATCCCAAAACTAATCCCACTGCCCCGCTCTCTCCCCATAGTCCTGTATGAATCCCAAACTAATCGCACTGCCCCGCTCTCCCCATAGTCCTGTATCAATCTCCAAACTAATCCCACTGCCCTGCTCTCTCCCCATAGTCCTGTGTCAATCCCCAAACTAATCCCACTGTCCCGCTCTCTCCCCGTAGCCTTGTATCAATCCCCAAACTAATCCCACTGCCCCACTCTCCCCATAGTCCTGTATCAATCCCCAAACTAATCCCACTGCCCCGCTCTCTCCCCATAGTCCTGTATCAATCTCCAAACTAATCCCACTGCCCCGCTCTCTCCACATCGTCCTGTATCAATCCCAAACTAATCCCACTGCCCCGCTCTCTCCCCATAGTCCTGTATCAATCCCCAAACTAATCCCACTGCCCCACTCTCTCCCCATAGTCCTGTATCAATCTCCAAACTAATCCCACTGCCCCGCTCTCTCCACATCGTCCTGTATCAATCCCAAACTAATCCCACTGCCCCGCTCTCTCCCCATAGTCCTGTATCAATCCCCAAACTAATCCCACTGCCCCACTCTCTCCCCATAGTCCTGTATCAATCTCCAAACTAATCCCACTGCCCCGCTCTCTCCACATCGTCCTGTATCAATCCCAAACTAATCCCACTGCCCCGCTCTCTCCCCATAGTCCTGTATCAATCCCCAAACTAATCCCACTGCCCCACTCTCTCCCCATAGTCCTGTATCAATCTCCAAACTAATCCCACTGCACCGCTCTCTCCACATAGTCCTGTATCAATCCCAAACTAATCCCACTGCCCCGCTCTCTCCCCATAGTCCTGTATCAATCCCCAAACTAATCCCACTGCCCCACTCTCTCCCCATAGTCCTGTATCAATCCCCAAACTAATCCCACTGCCCCGCTCTCTCCCCATAGTCCTGTATCAATCCTCAAACTAATCCCACTGCCCCGCTCTCTCCCCATAGTCCTGTATCAATCCCCAAACTAATCCCACTGCCCCGCTCTCTCCACATAGGCCTGTATCAATCCCAAACTAATCCCACTGCCTCGCTCTCTCCCCATAGTCCTGTATCAATCCCCAAATTAATCCCACTGCCCCGCTCTCTCCCCATAGTCCTGTATCAATCCCCAAACTAATCCCACTGCCCCGCTCTCTCCCCATAGTCCTGTATCAATCCCCAAACTAGTTCTCTCTCTGTCTCTCTCGGTCTCTCTCTCTCTATCTCTTTTCCTCTCTATATATCTCTATGTCTCTATCTGTTTCTAGCTCTCTCTCTCTCTCTCTCTCACTCGCTCTGTCTGTCTCTTTTCCTCTCTCTCTCTCTGTGCCTGTCTCTCTCTCTCTCTCTCTCTCTCTCTCGCTCTGTCTTTCTGTCTCTCTCTGTCTTTCTCTGTCTCGCTCCCTATCGCTCGCTCTCTCCGTCTCTGTTTCTCTCTCACTAATTTTCCCTCTCTTTGCCTCCCTCTTTCTCTCTCACTATCTATCTTTATCTCTCTCTCTCTGTTTATCTGTCTCGCTGTCTTTCTCTCTCTGTCTCTCTCTCTCTCTCTGTCTTGTCTCTCTCTCTCACTCTGTCTGTCTCTCTCTCACTCTGACTTTCTTTCTGTCTCTCTCTCTATCCATCTCTCTCGATCCCTCTCTCTCTATCCCTCTCTCTCTCTAGCTTCCTCTCTCTCTCTGCCTTTCCCTCTCTCTGTATCTCTGAGTTTCTCTCTCTGTCTCTTTGTCTCTCTCTGCTGTCTCTTTTCATCTCTTTCTCTCTCTCTGTCCCTTTCACTGTGCCCCTCTCTCTCTCTCTTTATCTCTCTCTCACTAACTCTGTCTCTCTCTCTCTCCCTCTCTCTGTATCTCTCTCTGTCCCTCTCTCTCTTTGACTGTCTCTCTCCCTCTCTCTCACACTCTCTGCCACTCTCTCTCTGTCACAGTCACTCTCTCTGTCTCTCTCTTTCTCTGGCTCTCTCTGTCTGTCTCTCCCTCTCTCTCTTTGACTCTCTCTGTATCACTCTCTCTCTCCCTATCTCTCTCTCTCACTCTCTGTGTCTCTCTCTCTCTCTCCCTCTCTCTCTATCTCTCTCTGACTCTCTCTGTCTCTCTCTCTCTCCGTCTCTCTCTCTCTCTCTCCATCTCTCTCTGTCTCGCTCTCTCTCTGACTCTCGCTGTCTCTCTCTATCTCTGACTCTCTCTCTTTCTCCCTCTCTCTGTCTCTCTTTCTCTGGCTCTCTCTGTCTGTCTCTCCCTCTCTCTCTTTGACTCTCTCTGTATCACTCTCTCTCTCCCTATCTCTCTCTATCCCCCTAACTCTCTCTCTCTGACTCTCTCTCTCTCTCTGACTCCCTCTGTCTCTCTCACTCTCTGACTCTCTCTGTCTCTCTCTCACTCTCTTGTCACTCTCTATCTCTCTCTCTCTCCCTCTCTGTCTCTCTCTCTCTGTCTCTCCCTCTCTGTCTTTGACTCTCTCTGTCTCTCTCTCTCTGACTCTCTCTATTTCTCTCACTCTACATCTGACTCTCTCTGTCTCTCTCTATCTTTGACTCTCTCTTTCTCCCTCTCTGTCTCTCTCTCTCACTATCTCTCTCTCCCTGTCTCTGTCTCTCTCTCTCTCTGTCTCTCCCTCCCTCTCTTTGACTCTTTCTGTCTCTCTCTCTCTGACTCTCTCAGTCTCTCTCTCTCTCTCTCTGACTCTCTCCATCCATCTCTCTCTCTCTCTCTCTCTCTCTCTCTCTATCCCTCTCTCTGTCTCTCTCGCTCTCTCTCTGACTCTCTCCATCCATCTCTCTCTCTCTCTCTCTCTCTCTATCCCTCTCTCTGTCTCTCTCGCTCTCGCTCTGACTCTCTCTCTCTCTCTCTCTCTCTGACTCTCTCCATCCATCCATCTCTCTCTCTCTCTCTCTCTCTCTCTCTATCCCTCTCTCTGTCTCTCTCGCTCTCGCTCTGACTCTCTCCATCCATCTCTCTCTCTCTCTCTCTCTATCCCTCTCTCTGTCTCTCTGTCTCTCTCTGTCTGTATGTCTGTCTCTTTCTCTGTATATCTCCCCCTCTCTCTCTCTCTGTCTCTCTGAAGCTATCCTTGAACCACAGTGACAATGCACATACCGAACTTCAGACATCCATTTTACATTTGTTAATGGTCGCCATTTTATGTTAACACTGCGAGATTGATTACAGAGACCGACTACTCTCTAATTTAACTTTAGCTGCTTAAAGGTGTACCTGCCCTGGGAGTGTTTGATGGGACAGTGTAGAGGGAGCTTTACTCTGTATCTAACCCCCTGTACCTGCCCTGGGAGTGTTTGATGGGACAGTGTCGAGGGAGCTTTACTCTGTATCTAACCCCCTGTACCTGTCCTGGGAATGTTTGATGGGACAGTGTAGCGAGCGAGAGTGAGAGGGGAACAGACAGAGAGTGAGACTGACAGAGAGACAGGGAGACTGAACGAGAGAGCGAGAGAGAGGGACTCTGTATCTAACCCCCTGTACCTGCCCAGGGAGGTTTGATGGGACAGTGTGGAGGGAGATTAAATGCCCAACTCTCTCTGTCCCTCTCGCTTTCTCTCTGTCAGTCTCTCTCTCTGTCTGTTCCTCTCTCTCTCTCTCGCTCTCTGTTTCCGGGTCCCTGTCTCTCTCCCTCTCTGTATCTCTGTCCCTTTCTCGCCCTCGCTCTCTCTTTCAGTCTCCCTGTCTCTCTCCCTCTCTGTATCTCTGTCCCTTTCTCTCTCTCGCTCTCTCTTTCAGTCTCCCTGTCTCTCTCCCTCTCTGTATCTCTGTTCCTCTCTCTCTCTCGCTCTCTGTCAGTCTCTCTGTCTCTCTCTCTCCGTCTTGCTCCCTCACTCTCTCCCTCGCTCCCAATTTCTATCCATCTATCTCTCTTTCACTTTTTCCTCTGTCTGTGCTGCTGTCCATTTCCGATCTCTCTCTTTCTTTCCCTTTTCTGTAACACGCTCTCTCTATCCCAAATTCTCTCACTGCTTCTCCCTGTCACCCTATCTTTTTCTCTCTCCCTGTCTCTCATTCCCATTCTGATGTGTCCTTGATTGAAAAGTACCCTGACATATTGCAGCCTGACTGTTTAAACCCGCAGCAAGAAATCACATTTCTGGGACATTTTTGATTTGCTAACCATCCAATTGTGGGTCGGAATGTGTGGGGTAAATCTCGTTTCTCTATCTGAAAACTGTGAGTGTTTCAGATTGAGCAGTATATGGGATCAAAGGCTGATTCAGACAATGCTGCTTTGTGGAACGGTGTGATATCTTCACAGGGCAGGACATGGAGAAGTTTTGTTGGTTTGAATAAGGTGTAAATACGATTGTGTCGCCCCCTCACAGATACACAGGATTGAAGCTGTTTACCATCAATGCCCTGAAAGAATGAAATGGTTCAACAAGGTGTGACTGACTTCAAACTCTTCAAACACATGAAGGACCCAGAGACTGGGACCAATACACAAAGCCCCGAGCCCAGGCAGGCAAACCAGGTTTGATCACAGATCACCCAGACACGTGTCCTGGTGTAAAATGGTCACCACGCATCTCATGTAAAATGGGTGCTCAATTTCACCCAAACTAATCCCACTGTCCCGCTCTCTCCCCATAGTCCTGTATCAATCCCCAAACTAATCCCACTGCCCCGCTCTCTCCCCATAGTCCTGTATCAATCCCCAAACTAATCCCACTGTCCCGCTCTCTCCCCATAGTCCTGTATCAATCCCCAAACTAATCCCACTGACCCGCTCTCTCTTCATAGTCCTGTATCAATCCCCAAACTAATCCCACTGCCCCGCTCTCTCCCCATAGTCCTGTATCAATCCCCAAACTAATCCCACTGCCCCGCTCTCTCCCCATAGTCCTGTATCAATCCCCAAACTAATCCCACTGCCCCGCTCTCTCCCCATAGCCCTGTATCAATCCCCAAACTAATCCCACTGTCCCGCTCTCTCCCCATAGTCCTGTATCAATCCCCAAACAAATCCCACTGCCCCGCTCTCTCCCCATAGTCCTGTATCAATCCCCAAACTAATCCCACTGCCCCGCTCTCTCCCCATAGTCCTGTATCAATCCCCAAACTAATCCCACTGCCCCGCTCTCCCCATAATCCTATATCAATCCCCAAACTAATCCCACTGCCCCGCTCTCTCCCCATAGTCCTCTATCAATCCCCAAACTAATCCCACTGCCCCGCTCTCTCCCCATAGTCCTGTATCAATCCCCAAACTAATTGCACTGCCCCGCTCTCTCCCCATCGTCCTGTATTAATCCCCAAACTAATCCCACTGCCCCGCTCTCTCCCCATAGTCCTGTATCAATCCCCAAACTAATCCCACTGCCCTGCTCTCTCCCCATAGTCCTGTATCAATCCCCAAACTAATCCCACTGCCAGGCTCTCTCCCCATAGTCCTGTATCAATCCCCAAACTAATCCCACTGCCCCGCTCTCTCCCCATAGTCCTGTATCAATCCCCAAACTAATCCCACTGCCCCGCTCTCTCCCCATAGTCCTGTATCAATCCCCAAACTAATCCCACTGCCCCGCTCTCTCCCCATAGTCCTGTATCAATCCCCAAACTAATCCCACTGCCAGGCTCTCTACCCATCGTCCTGTATCAATCCCCAAACTAATCCCACTGCCCCGCTCTCTCCCTGTCGTCCTGTATCAATCCCCAAACTAATCCCACTGCCCTGCTCTCTCCCCATAGTCCTGTATCAATCCCCAAACTAATCCCACTGCCCCGCTCTCTCCCCATAGTCCTTAATCAATCCCCAAACTAATCCCACTGCCCCGCTCTCTCCTCATAGTCCTGGATCAATCCCCAAACTAATCCCACTGCCCCGCTCTCTCCCCATAGCCCTGTATCAATCTCCAAACTAATCCCACTACCCCGCTCTCTCCCCATAGTCCTGTATCAATCCCCAAACTAATCCCACTGCCTCGCTCTCTCCCCATAGTCCTGTATCAATCCCCAAACTAATCCCACTGCCCCGCTCTCTCCCCATAGTCCTGTATCAATCCCCAAACTAATCCCACTGCCTCGCTCTCTCCCCATAGTCCTGTATCAATCCCCAAACTAATCCCACTGCCCCGCTCTCTCCCCATAGTCCTGTATCAAATTCCAAACTAATCCCACTGCCCCGCTCTCTCCCCATAGTCCTGTATCAATCCTCAAACTAATCCGACTGCCCCGCTCTCTCCCCATAGTCCTGTATCAAATTCCAAACTAATCCCACTTCCCCGCTCTCTCCCCATAGTCCTGTATCAATCTGCAAACTAATCTCACTGCCCTGCTATCTCCCCATAGTCCTGTATCAATCTCGAAACTAATCCCACTGCCCTGCTCTCTCCCCATAGTCCTGTATCAATCCCCAATCTAATCCCACTGCCCCACTCTCTCCCCATAGCCCTGTATCAATCTCCAAACTAATCCCACTGCCCCGCTCTCTCCCCATAGTCCTGTATCAATCCCCAAACTAATCCCACTGCCCCACTCTCTCCCCATAGTCCTGTATCAATCCCCAAACTAATCCCACTGCCCCGCTCTCTCCCCATAGTCCTGTATCAATCCCCAAACTAATCCCACTGCCCCGCTCTCTCCCCATAGCCCTGCATCAATCTCCAAACTGATCCCACTGCCCCGCTCTCTCCCCATAGCCCTGTATCAATCTCCAAACTAATCTCACTGCCCCGCTCTCTCCCCATAGTCCTGTGTCAATCTCCAAACTAATCCCACTGCCCCGCTCTCTCCCCATATTCCTGTATCAATCCCCAAACTAATTCCACTGCCCCGCTCTCTCCCCAAAACCTTGTATTAATCCTTAAACTAATCCCACTGCCCCGCTCTCTCCCCATAGTCCTGTGTCAATCTCCAAACTAATCCCACTGCCCTGCTCTCTCCCCATAGTCCTGTATCAAATTCCAAACTAATCCCACTGCCCCGCTCTCTCCCCATAGTCCTGTATCAATCCCCAAACTAATCCCACTGCCTCGCTCTCTCCCCATAGTCGTGTATCAATCCCCAAACTAATCGCACTGCCCCGCTCTCTCCCCATAGTCCTGTATCAATCCCCAAACTAATCCCACTGCCTCGCTCTCTCCCCATAGTCCTGTATCAATCCCCAAACTAATCCCACTGCCCCACTCTCTCCCCATAGTCCTGTATCAAATTCCAAACTAATCCCACTGCCCCGCTCTCTCCCCATAGTCCTGTATCAATCCCCAAACTAATCCTACTGCCTCGCTCTCTCCCCATAGTCGTGTATCAATCCCCAAACTAATCCCACTGCCCCGCTCTCTCCCCATAGTCCTGTATAAAACCCCAAACTAATCCCACTGCCCCACTCTCTCCTCATAGTCCTGTATCAAACCCCAAACTAATCCCACTGCCCCGCTCTCTCCCCATAGTCCTGTATCAATCCTCAAACGAATCCCACTGCCCCGCTCTCTCCGCATATTCCTGTATCAATCCCCAAACTAATTCCACTGCCCCGCTCTCTCCACAAAACCCTGTATTAATCCTTAAACTAATCCCACTGCCCCGCTCTCTCCCCACAGTCCTGTATCAATCCCCAAACTAATCCCACTGCCCCGCTCTCTCCCCATAGTCCTGTATCAATCCGCAAACTAATCCCACTGCCCCGCTCTCTCCCCATAGTCCTTTATCAATCCCCAAACTAATCCCACTGCCCCACTCTCTCCCCATAATCCTGTAACAATCCCCAAACTAATCCCACTGCCCCGCTCTCTCCCCATAGCCCTGTATCAATCCCCAAACTAATCCCACTGCTCCGCTCTCTCCCCATAGTCCTGTATCAATCCCCAAAATAATCCCACTGCCCCGCTCTCCCCATAGCCCTGTATCAATCTCCAAACAAATCCCACTGCCTCGCTCTCTCCCCATAATCTTGTAACAATCCCCAAACTAATCCCACTGCCCTGCTCTCTCCCCATAGCCCTGCATCAATCCACAAACTAATCCCACTGCCCCGCTCTCTCCCCATAGTCCTGTATCAATCTCGAAACTAATCCCACTGCCCTGCTCTCTCCCCATAGTCCTGTATCAATCCCCAAACTAATCCCACTGCCCCGCTCTCTCCCCGTAGCCCTGTATCAATCTCCAAACTAATCCCACTGCCCCGCTCTCTCCCCATAGTCCTGTATCAATCCCCAAACTAATCCCACTGCCCCGCTCTCTCCCCATAGTCCTGTATCAATCCCCAAACTAATCCCACTGCCCCGCTCTCTCCCCATAGTCCTGTATCAATCCCCAAACTAATCCCACTGCCCCGCTCTCTCCCCATAGCCCTGCATCAATCTCCAAACTGATCCCACTGCCCCGCTCTCTCCCCATAGCCCTGTATCAATCTCCAAACTAATCCTACTGCCTCGCTCTCTCCCCATAGTCGTGTATCAATCCCCAAACTAATCCCACTGCCCCGCTCTCTCCCCATAGCCCTGCATCAATCTCCAAACTGATCCCACTGCCCTGCTCTCTCCCCATAGTCCTGTATCAATCTCCAAACTAATCCCACTGCCCCGCTCTCTCCCCATAGTCCTGTATCAATCCCCAAACTAATCCCACTGCCCCGCTCTCTCCCCATAGTCCTGTATCAATCCCCAAACTAATCCCACTGCCCCGCTCTCTCCCCATAGTCCTGTATCAATCCCCAAACTAATCCCACTGCCCCGCTCTCTCCCCATAGCCCTGCATCAATCTCCAAACTGATCCCACTGCCTCGCTATCTCCCCATAGTCGTGTATCAATCCCCAAACTAATCCCACTGCCCCGCTCTCTCCCCATAGCCCTGTATCAATCTCCAAACTAATCCCACTGCCCCGCTCTCTCCCCATAGTCGTGTATCAATCCCCAAACTAATCCCACTGCCCCGCTCTCTCCCCATAGCCCTGTATCAATCTCCAAACTAATCCCACTGCCCCGCTCTCTCCCCATAGTCCTGTATCAATCCCCAAACTAATCCCACTGCCCTGCTCTCTCCCCATAGTCCTGTATCAATCCCCAAACTAATCCCACTGGCCCGCTCTCTCCCCATCACCCTGTATCAATCTCCAAACTAATCCCACTGCCCCGCTCTCTCCCCATAGTCCTGTATCAATCCCCAAACTAATCCCACTGCCCCGCTCTCTCCCCATAGTCCTGTATCAATCCCCAAACTAATCCCACTGCCCCGCTCTCACCCCATAGTCCTGTATCAATCCCCAAACTAATCCCACTGCCCCGCTCTCTCCCCATAGCCCTGCATCAATCTCCAAACTGATCCCACTGCCCCGCTCTCTCCCCATAGTCCTGTATCAATCCCCAAACTAATCCTACTGCCTCGCTCTCTCCCCATAGTCGTGTATCAATCCCCAAACTAATCCCACTGCCCCGCTCTCTCCCCATAGTCCTGTATAAAACCCCAAACTAATCCCACTGCCCCACTCACTCCTCATAGTCCTGTATCAAACCCCAAACTAATCCCACTGCCCCGCTCTCTCCTCATAGTCCTGTATCAATCCTCAAACGAATCCCACTGCCCCGCTCTCTCCGCATATTCCTGTATCAATCCCCAAACTAATTCCACTGCCCCGCTCTCTCCCCAAAACCCTGTATTAATCCTTAAACTAATCCCACTGCCCCGCTCTCTCCCCATAGTCCTGTATCAATCCCCAAACTAATCCCACTGCCCCGCTCTCTCCCCATAGTCCTGTATCAATCCCCAAACTAATCCCACTGCCCCGCTCTCTCCCCATAGTCCTTTATCAATCCCCAAACTAATCCCACTGCCCCGCACTCCTCATAGTCCTGTATCAATCCCCAAACTAATCCCACTGCCCCACTCTCTCCCCATAATCCTGTAACAATCCCCAAACTAATCCCACTGCCCTGCTCTCTCCCCATAGCCCTGTATCAATCCCCAAACTAATCCCACTGCCCCGCTCTCTCCCCATAGTCCTGTATCAATCCCCAAACTAATCCCACTGCCCCGCTCTCCCCATAGCCCTGTATCAATCTCCAAACAAATCCCACTGCCTCGCTCTCTCCCCATAATCTTGTAAC
Source organism: Pristiophorus japonicus (assembly GCF_044704955.1). Taxonomy (NCBI): domain Eukaryota; kingdom Metazoa; phylum Chordata; class Chondrichthyes; family Pristiophoridae; genus Pristiophorus; species Pristiophorus japonicus. The sequence continues at coordinate 338,606 of NW_027254202.1, forward strand.
AATCCCCAAACTAATCCCACTGCCCTGCTCTCTCCCCATAGCCCTGCATCAATCCCCAAACTAATCCCACTGCCCCGCTCTCTCCACACAGTCCTGTATCAATCTCCAAACTAATCTCACTGCCCTGCTCTCTCCCCATAGTCCTGTATCAATCTCGAAACTAATCCCACTGCCCTGCTCTCTCCCCACAGTCCTGTATCAATCCCCAAACTAATCCCACTGCCCCGCTCTCTCCCCATAGCCCTGTATCAATCTCCAAACTAATCCCACTGCCCCGCTCTCTCCCCATAGTCCTGTATCAATCCCCAAACTAATCCCACTGCCCCGCTCTCTCCCCATAGTCCTGTATCAATCCCCAAACTAATCCCACTGCTCCGCTCTCTCCCCATAGTCCTGTATCAATCCCCAAACTAATCCCACTGCCCCGCTCTCTCCCCATAGCCCTGCATCAATCTCCAAACTGATCCCACTGCCCCGCTCTCTCCCCATAGCCCTGTATCAATCTCCAAACTAATCTCACTGCCCCGCTCTCTCCCCATAGTCCTGTATCAATCCCCAAACTAATCCCACTGCCCCGCTCTCTCCCCATAGTCCTGTATCAATCCCCAAACTAATCCCACTGCCCCGCTCTCTCCCCATAGCCCTGCATCAATCTCCAAACTGATCCCACTGCCCCGCTCTCTCCCCATAGTCCTGTATCAATCCCCAAACTAATCCCACTGCCCCGCTCTCTCCCCATAGTCCTGTATCAATCCCCAAACTAATCCTACTGCCTCGCTCTCTCCCCATAGTCGTGTATCAATCCCCAAACTAATCCCACTGCCCCGCTCTCTCCCCATAGTCCTGTATAAAACCCCAAACTAATCCCACTGCCCCACTCACTCCTCATAGTCCTGTATCAAACCCCAAACTAATCCCACTGCCCCGCTCTCTCCTCATAGTCCTGTATCAATGCTCAAACGAATCCCACTGCCCCGCTCTCTCCGCATATTCCTGTATCAATCCCCAAACTAATTCCACTGCCCCGCTCTCTCCCCAAAACCCTGTATTAATCCTTAAACTAATCCCACTGCCCCGCTCTCTCCCCATAGTCCTGTATCAATCCCCAAACTAATCCCACTGCCCCGCCCTCTCCCCATAGTCCTGTATCAATCCCCAAACTAATCCCACTGCCCCGCTCTCTCCCCATAGTCCTTTATCAATCCCCAAACTAATCCCACTGCCCCGCACTCCTCATAGTCCTGCATCAATCCCCAAACTAATCCCACTGCCCCGCTCTCTCCACATAGTCCTGTATCAATCTCCAAACTAATCTCACTGCCCTGCTCTCTCCCCATAGTCCTGTATCAATCTCGAAACTAATCCCACTGCCCTGCTCTCTCCCCATAGTCCTGTATCAATCCCCAAACTAATCCCACTGCCCCGCTCTCTCCCCATAGCCCTGTATCAATCTCCAAACTAATCCCACTGCCCCGCTCTCTCCCCATAGTCCTGTATCAATCCCCAAACTAATCCCACTGCCCCGCTCTCTCCCCATAGTCCTGTATCAATCCCCAAACTAATCCCACTGCCCCGCTCTCTCCCCATAGTTCTGTATCAATCCCCAAACTAATCCCACTGCCCCGCTCTCTCCCCATAGCCCTGCATCAATCTCCAAACTGATCCCACTGCCCCGCTCTCTCCCCATAGCCCTGTATCAATCTCCAAACTAATCCTACTGCCTCGCTCTCTCCCCATAGTCGTGTATCAATCCCCAAACTAATCCCACTGCCCCGCTCTCTCCCCACAGCCCTGTATCAATCTCCAAACTAATCCCACTGCCCCGCTCTCTCCCCATAGTCCTGTATCAATCCCCAAACTAATCCCACTGCCCTGCTCTCTCCCCATAGTCCTGTATCAATCCCCAAACTAATCCCACTGGCCCGCTCTCTCCCCATCACCCTGTATCAATCTCCAAACTAATCCCACTGTCCCGCTCTCTCCCCATAGACCTGAATCAATCCCCAAACTAATGCCACTGCCCCGCTCTCTCCCCATAGTCCTGTATCAATCCCCAAACTAATCCCACTGCCCCGCTCTCTCCCCATAGTCCTGTATCAATCCCCAAACTAATCCCACTGCCCCGCTCTCTCCCCATAGTCCTGTATCAATCCCCAAACTAATCCCACTGCCCCGCTCTCTCCCCATAGCCCTGCATCAATCTCCAAACTGATCCCACTGCCCCGCTCTCTCCCCATAGTCCTGTATCAATCCCCAAACTAATCCTACTGCCTTGCTCTCTCCCCATAGTCGTGTATCAATCCCCAAACTAATCCCACTGCCCCGCTCTCTCCCCATAGTCCTGTATAAAACCCCAAACTAATCCCACTGCCCCACTCACTCCTCATAGTCCTGTATCAAACCCCAAACTAATCCCACTGCCCCGCTCTCTCCTCATAGTCCTGTATCAATCTTCAAACGAATCCCACTGCCCCGCTCTCTCCGCATATTCCTGTATCAATCCCCAAACTAATTCCACTGCCCCGCTCTCTCCCCAAAACCCTGTATTAATCCTTAAACTAATCCCACTGCCCCGCTCTCTCCCCATAGTCCTGTATCAATCCCCAAACTAATCCCACTGCCCCGCTCTCTCCCCATAGTCCTGTATCAATCCCCAAACTAATCCCACTGCCCCGCTCTCTCCCCATAGTCCTTTATCAATCCCCAAACTAATCCCACTGCCCCGCACTCCTCATAGTCCTGTATCAATCCCCAAACTAATCCCACTGCCCCACTCTCTCCCCATAATCCTGTAACAATCCCCAAACTAATCCCACTGCCCTGCTCTCTCCCCATAGCCCTGTATCAATCCCCAAACTAATCCCACTGCCCCGCTCTCTCCCCATAGTCCTGTATCAATCCCCAAACTAATCCCACTGCCCCGCTCTCCCCATAGCCCTGTATCAATCTCCAAACAAATCCCACTGCCTCGCTCTCTCCCCATAATCTTGTAACAATCCCCAAACTAATCCCACTGCCCTGCTCTCTCCCCATAGCCCTGCATCAATCCCCAAACTAATCCCACTGCCCCGCTCTCTCCACATAGTCCTGTATCAATCTCCAAACTAATCTCACTGCCCTGCTCTCTCCCCATAGTCCTGTATCAATCTCGAAACTAATCCCACTGCCCTGCTCTCTCCCCATAGTCCTGTATCAATCCCCAAACTAATCCCACTGCCCCGCTCTCTCCCCATAGCCCTGTATCAATCTCCAAACTAATCCCACTGCCCCGCTCTATCCCCATAGTCCTGTATCAATCCCCAAACTAATCCCACTGCCCCGCTCTCTCCCCATAGTCCTGTATCAATCCCCAAACTAATCCCACTGCTCCGCTCTCTCCCCATAGTCCTGTATCAATCCCCAAACTAATCCCACTGCCCCGCTCTCTCCCCATAGCCCTGCATCAATCTCCAAACTGATCCCACTGCCCCGCTCTCTCCCCATAGCCCTGTATCAATCTCCAAACTAATCTCACTGCCCCGCTCTCTCCCCATAGTCCTGTATCAATCCCCAAACTAATCCCACTGCCCCGCTCTCTCCCCATAGCCCTGCATCAATCTCCAAACTGATCCCACTGCCCCGCTCTCTCCCCATAGTCCTGTATCAATTCCCAAACTAATCCTACTGCCTCGCTCTCTCCCCATAGTCGTGTATCAATCCCCAAACTAATCCCACTGCCCCGCTCTCTCCCCATAGTCCTGTATAAAACCCCAAACTAATCCCACTGCCCCACTCACTCCTCATAGTCCTGTATCAAACCCCAAACTAATCCCACTGCCCCGCTCTCTCCTCATAGTCCTGTATCAATCCTCAAACGAATCCCACTGCCCCGCTCTCTCCGCATATTCCTGTATCAATCCCCAAACTAATTCCACTGCCCCGCTCTCTCCCCAAAACCCTGTATTAATCCTTAAACTAATCCCACTGCCCCGCTCTCTCCCCATAGTCCTGTATCAATCCCCAAACTAATCCCACTGCCCCGCTCTCTCCCCATAGTCCTGTATCAATCCCCAAACTAATCCCACTGCCCCGCTCTCTCCCCATAGTCCTGTATCAATCCCCAAACTAATCCCACTGCCCCACTCTCTCCCCATAATCCTGTAACAATCCCCAAACTAATCCCACTGCCCCGCTCTCTCCCCATAGCCCTGTATCAATCCCCAAACTAATCCCACTGCCCCGCTCTCTCCCCATAGCCCTGTATCAATCTCCAAACAAATCCCACTGCCTCGCTCTCTCCCCATAATCTTGTAACAATCCCCAAACTAATCCCACTGCCCTGCTCTCTCCCCATAGCCCTGCATCAATCCCCAAACTAATCCCACTGCCCCGCTCTCTCCACATAGTCCTGCATCAATCTCCAAACTAATCTCACTGCCCTGCTCTCTCCCCATAGTCCTGTATCAATCTCGAAACTAATCCCACTGCCCTGCTCTCTCCCCATAGTCCTGTATCAATCCCCAAACTAATCCCACTGCCCCGCTCTCTCCCCATAGCCCTGTATCAATCTCCAAACTAATCCCACTGCCCCGCTCTCTCCCCATAGTCCTGTATCAATCCCCAAACTAATCCCACTGCCCCGCTCTCTCCCCATAGTCCTGTATCAATCCCCAAACTAATCCCACTGTCCCGCTCTCTCCCCATAGTCCTGTATCAATCCCCAAACTAATCCCACTGCCCCGCTCTCTCCCCATAGTCCTGTATCAATCACCAAACTAATCCCACTGCCCCGCTCTCTCCCCATAGTCCTGTATCAATCCCCAAACTAATCCCACTGCCCCGCTCTCTCCCCATAGTCCTGTATCAATCCCCAAACTAATCCCACTGCCCCGCTCTCTCCCCATTGTCCTGTATCAATCCTCAAACTAATCCCACTGCCCCGCTCTCTCCCCATAGCCCTGCATCAATCTCCAAACTAATCCCACTGCACCGCTCTCTCCCCATAGCCCTGTATCAATCTCCAAACTAATCTCACTGCCCCGCTCTCTCCCCATAGTCCTGTATCAATCTCCGAACTAATCCCACTGCCCTGCTCTCTCCCCATAGTCCTGTATCAATCCCCAAACTAATCCCACTGCCCCGCTCTCTCCCCATAGTCCTGTATCAATCTCCAAACTAATCCCACTGCCCCGCTCTCTCCCCATAGCCCTGTATCAATCCCCAAACTAATCTCACTGCCCCGCTCTCTCCCCATAGTCCTGTATCAATCTCCAAACTAATCCCACTGACCCGCTCTCTACTCATAGTCCTGTATCAATCCCCAAACTAATCCCATGGCCCTGCTCTCTCCCCATAGTCCTGTATCAATCCCCAAACTAATCCCACTGCCCCGCTCTCTCCCCATAGTCCTGTATCAATCCCCAAACTAATCCCACTGCCCCGCTCTCTCCCCATAGCCCTGTATCAATCCACAAACTAATCCCACTGCCCCGCTCTCTCCCCATCGCCCTGTATCAATCTCCAAACTAATCCCACTGCCCCGCTCTCTCCCCATAGCCCTGTATCAATCTCCAAACAAATCCCACTGCCTCGCTCTCTCCCCATAATCTTGTAACAATCCCCAAACTAATCCCACTGCCCCGCTCTCTCCCCATAGCCCTGTATCAATCCCCAAACTAATCCCACTGCCCCGCTCTCTCCCCATAGCCCTGTATCAATCTCCGAACTAATCCCACTGCCCCACTCTCTCCCCATAGTCCTGTATCAAAACCCAAACTAATCCCACTGCCCCGCTCTATCCCCATAGCCCTGCATCAATCTCCAAACTAATCCCACTGCCCCGCTCTCTCCCCATAGCCCTGTATCAATCTCCAAACTAATCTCACTGCCCCGCTCTCTCCCCATAGCCCTGTATCAATCTCCGAACTAATCCCACTGCCCCGCTCTCTCCCCATAGTCCTGTATCAATCTCCGAACTAATCCCACTGCCCTGCTCTCTCCCCATAGTCCTGTATCAATCTCCAAACTAATCCCACTGCCCCGCTCTCTCCCCATAGCCCTGTATCAATCTCCAAACTAATCCCACTGCCCCGCTCTCTCCCCATAGTCCTGTATCAATCTCCAAACTAATCCCACTGCCCCGCTCTCTCCCCATAGTCCTGTATCAATCCCCAAACTAATCCCACTGCCCCGCTCTCTCCCCATAGCCCTGTATCAATCCCCAAACTAATCCCACTGCCCCGCTCTCTCCCCATAGTCCTGTATCAATCCCCAAACTAATCCCACTGCCCCGCTCTCTCCCCATAGTCCTGTATCAATCCCCAAACTAATCCCACTGCCCCGCTCTCTCCCCATAGTCCTGTATCAATCCCCAAACTAGTTCTCTCTCTCTCTCTCTCTCTCTGTCTCATTCGCTCTGTCTGTCTCTTTTCCTATCTCTCTCTCTCTCTCTCTCTCTCGCTCTGTCTTTCTGTCTCTCTCTGTCTTTCTCTGTCTAGCTCCCTATCGCTCGTTCTCTCCATCTCTGTTTCACTCTCACTAATTTTCCCTCTCTCTCTGCCTCCCTCTCTCTCTCTCACTATCTATCTTTCTCTAAATCTCTCTCTCTGTTTTTCTGTCTCGCTGTCTTTCTCTCTCTGTCTCTCTCACTCTCTGTCTTGTCTCTCTCTCTCACTGTCTCTCACTCTCTCTCTCTCTCTCACTCTGACTTTCTTTTTGTCTCTCTCTCTATCCCTCTTTCTCTATCCCTCTCTCTCTCTACCTTCCTCTCTCTCTGCCTTTCTCTCTCTCTGTATCTCTGAGTTTCTCTCTCTGTCTCTTTGTCTCTCTCTACTGTCTCTTTTCATCTCTCTCTCTCTCTGTCCCTCTCTCTGTGCCCCTCTCTCTCTCTCTTTATCTCTCTCTCACTAACTCTGTCTTTCTTTCTCTGCCTCTCTCTATATCTCTCTCTACCCCTCTCTCTCTTTGACTGTCTCTCTCTCTCCCTCTCTCTGCCACTCTCTCTCTGTCACACTCAATCTCCCTGTCTCTCTATCTCTTTCACTTGCTCTGTCTCTGTCTTTCTCTCTGTCTCTCTCTTTCTCTGGCTCTCTTTGTCTGTCTCTCCATCTCTCTCTTTGACTCTCTCTGTATCACTCTCTCTCTCCCTATCTCTCTCTATCCCCCCCTCTCTCTCTCTCTGACTCTCTTTGTCTCTCTCTCTCTCCCCCTGTCTCTCTCTCTGACACTCTCTCTGACTCTCTCTGTCTCTCTCTTTCTCTGACTCTCTCTGTCTCTCTCTCACTCTCTTGTCACTCTATCTCTCTCTCTCCCTCTCTGTCTCTGTCTCTCTAACTCTCTCTCTGTGTGTCTCTCTTTCTATGTCTCTCTCTGTCTCTCTCTCTCTGTCTCTGCTTCTCTCTCTCTCTATCTGTCTCTCTGATGCTTGGACATTGATTACAGAGATCGACTGCTCTCTAATTTAATCTCCCTCTGCACTGTCCCAGCAAACACTCCCAGGGCAGGTGCAGGGGGTTAGATACAGAGTAAAGCTCCCTCTACACTGTCCCATCAAACACTCCCAGGGCAGGTACAGTGGGTTAGATACAGAGTAAAGCTCCCTCTACACTGTCCCATCAAACACTCCCAGGGCAGGTACAGGGGGTTAGATACAGAGTAAAGCTCCCTCTACACTGTCCCATCAAACACTCCCAGGGCAGGTACAGGGGGCTAGATACAGAGTAAAGCTCCCTCTACACTGTCCCAGCAAACACTCCCAGGGCAGGTACAGGGGGTTAGATACAGAGTAAAGCTCCCTCTACACTGTTCAATCAAACACTCCCAGGGCAGGTACAGGGGGTTAGATACAGAGTAAAGCTCCCTCTACACTGTCCCATCAAACACTCCCAGGGCAGGTACAGGTGGTTAGATACAGAATAAAGCTCCCTCTGCACTGTCCCATCAAACACTCCCAGGCAGGTATAGCACGGGGTTAGATACAGAGTAAAGCTCCCTCTACACTGTCCCATCAAACACTCCCAGGGCAGGTACAGGGGGTTAGATACAGAGTAAAGCTCCCTCTACACTGTCCCATCAAACACTCCCAGGGCAGGTACAGGGGGTTCGATACAGAGTAAAGCTCCCTCTACACTGTCCCATCAAACACTCCCAGGGCAGGTACAGGGGGTTAGATACAGAGTAAAGCTCCCTCTATACTGTCCCATCAAACACTCCCAGGGCAGGTACAGGGGTTTAGATACAGAGTAAAGCTCCCTCTACACTGTCCCATCAAACACTCCCAGGGCAGGTACAGCAGGGGGTTAGATACAGAATAAAGCTCCCTCTACACTGTCCCATCAAACACTCCCAGGGCAGGTACAGGGGGTTAGATACAGAGTAAAGCTCCCTCTACACTGTCCCATCAAACACTCCCAGGGCAGGTACAGGGGGTTAGATACAGAGTAAAGCTCCCTCGACACTGTCCCATCAAACACTCCCAGGGCAGGGACAGCACGGGGTTAGATACGGAGATAAGAACATATGAAATAGGAGCAGGAGTAGGCCATATGGCCCCTCGAGCCTGCTCCACCATTTAATACGATCATGTCTGATCCGATCATGGACTCAGCTCCACTTCCCTGCCCGCTCCCTATAAACCCTTATCCCTTATCGGTTAAGGAACTGTCTATCTCTGTCTTAAATTTATTCAATGTCCCGGCTTCCACAGCTCTCTGAGGCAGCGAGTTCCACAGATTTACAACCCTCTGAGAGAAGAAATTCCTCCTCATCTCAGTTTTAAATGGGCGGCCCCTTATTCTAAGACCATGCCCCCTAGTTCCAGTCTCCCCCATCAGTGGGAACATCCTCTCTGCATCCACCTTGTCGAGCCCCTCATTATCTGATCCGTTTTGTTCGTTAGTTACCTGCGGTCTTATAGTTAATTACATTTGGAGAGAGCACCTCTCTGTTTGTCTCTCTGTCTCACTCCCTCTATCTCCCTCTCCCACTCTCCCTCGCTCTCTCTCTATCTCTCCCATTCTGTCTCGCTACCTCTCTCTCCCTCTGTCTCTGTCTCTCTCCCTCTCTCCCACTCTGTATCGCTTCATCGCTCTCTCTCTCGCTTTCTCTCTCTCTCTGTTTCTCTCCCTCTCTCTCTACCTCTCTCTCTCCCGCTCTCTCTCTATTGTTCTCTCCGTCTCTCTCTGTCTCACTCTCTCTCTCACACTGTATCCCTCCCTCTTTCGCCCTCTCTCTCTCTCTGTTCCTCCCTCTCTCTCTCAATCTGTCTCGCTTTCGCACTCTCTCTCTGTCTCTCTCTCTCTCACACTATCTCTCTCTCTCGCTCTCTCTCTGTCTCTCTATCTCTCTGCCTCTCAATCTCTGTCTCTCTGTCGCGCTCTCACATTCTGTCTCTCTCTCTGTCTCTCTCTGTCTCTTTCTCCCTCTGTCTTTCTCTCTCTCTGTTTCTCACTTTCTCTCTTATCTGTCTTTCTCTCTATCTCTCTCGGTCTCATGACCTGTCTCTCTCTCTCTCTCTCTCGCTCTGTCTCTGTCTCTCTCTCCCTCTCTATCTCCATCTCTCTCTCTCTCTCTGTCTCTCTCTCTCTCCCTCTCTCCCACTCTGTATCGCTTCATCGCTCTCTCTCTCGCTTTCTCTCTCTCTCTTTTTCTCTCCCTCTCTCTCTACCTGTCTCTCTCCCGCTCTCTCTCTTTTGTTCTCTCCGTCTCTCTATCTCTCTCTGGCTCTCTCTGTCTCACTCTCTCTCTCACACTGTATCCCTCCCTCTTTCGCCCTCTCTCTCTCTCTCTCTGTTCCTCCCTCTCTCTCTCAATCTCTGTCTCGCTTTCGCACTCTCTCTCTGTCTCTCTCTCTCTCACATTATCTCTCTCTCTCGCTCTCTCTCTGTCTCTCTATCTCTCTGCCTCTCAATCCATGTCTCTCTCTCGCACTCTCACGTTCTGTCTCTCACTCTGTCTCTCCTTGTCTCTTTCTCTCTCTGTCTTTCTCTCTCATCTGTCTTTCACTCTATCTCTCTCGGTCTCATGACCTGTCTCTCTCTCTCTCTCTCTCGCTCTGTCTCTCTCTCCCTCTCTATCTCCATCTCTCTCTCTCTCCTCTCTCTCTCTCTCTCTCTGTCTCTCTCTCTCTCTATCTCCGTCTCTCTCTCTCTGTCTCTCTCTCTCTGTCTCTCCCTGTCTCCCTCAGTCTCTCGGACTCTGTAACAAGAGACTTGGTATAAAATGGTCACCACGCATCTCGTAAAATGGCTGCTCAATCTCACACAAACTAATCCCACTGCCCCGCTCTCTCCCCATAGTCCTGTATCAATCTCCAAACTAATCCCACTGTCCCACTCTCTCCCCATAGCCCTGTATCAATCCCCAAACTAATCCCACTGCCCCGCTCTCTCCCCATAGTCCTGTATCAATCCCCAAACTAATCCCACTGCCCCACTCTCTCCCCATAGTCCTGTATCAATCCCCAAACTAATCCCACTGCCCCGCTCTCTCCCCATAGCCCTGTATCAATCCCCAAACTAATCCCACTGCCCCATCCTCTCCCCATAGCCCTGTATCAATCCCCAAACTAATCCCACAGCCCCACTCTCTCCCCATAGTCCTGTATCAATCCCCAAACTAATCCCACTGCCCCACTCTCTCTCCATAGCCCTGTATCAATCCCCAAACTAATCCCACTGCCCCGCTCTCTCCCCATAGTCCTGTATCAATCTACAAACTAATCCCACTGCCCCGCTCTCTCCTCATAGTCCTGTATCAATCGCCAAACTAATCCCACTGCCCCGCTCTCTCCCCATAGTCCTGTATCAATCCCCAAACTAATCCCACTGCCCCGCTCTCTCCCCATAGTCCTGTATCAATCCCCAAACTAATCCCACTGCCCCGCTCTCTCCCCACAGTCCTGTATCAATCTCCAAACTAATCCCACTGCCCCGCTCTCTCCCCATAGTCCTGTATCAATCCCCAAACTAATCCCACTGCCCAGCTCTCTCCCCATAGTCCTGTATCAATCCCAGAATCTATACAGAAAGTGAGACAGACAGAGAGAGAGAGAGACACACACATACACACTCTCTCTCTCTCCCTCTCGCTCTCTCTCACTGTCTCTCTCTCTCTGTCTCTCTCACTCTCTCTCTCTCTGTTCCTCTCTTTCACTCTGTCCCTCTCTCTGTCTCGCCCTCTTTCTGTCGCTCTCTCTCTCTGTCTCTGTCTCACTCAGTATCTCTCTCTCTCTCTCTTTCTCTCTCTCTGTCCCTCTCTCTGTTCCTCTCGCTCTCTCTCTCTCCCTCTCTTTCCCTCTCTCTGTCCTTCTCCCTATCTCCCTCTCTCTCTCTTGCTCTCTCTGTCTGTGCCTCTCTCTCTCTCTGTCCTACTCTCTCTCTCTGTCCTACTCTCTCTATCTCTTTCCCTGTGTTTCTCTCTCTCTGTCTGTCTCTCTCCCTCTTTCTCCCTATCCCTCTCTCTCCATCCCCCTCTCTCTCTATCCCTCTCTGCCTCTCTCTCCTGCATTTTTCCATCTCTCTCTCTCTCTCTCCCTCTCTCTGTCTCCCTCTCTCTCTTTAGATATATAACTCTCTCTCTATCTGTCGATCTCACTCTCTCATTTTCTCTCTCTTTGTCTGTCTCTCTCTGTCTCTATCTCTCTGTCTCACTCTCTCTCTCTCTCTCTGTTTCTTTCTCTCTCTCTCTCTGTCTTTCTTTCTCTGTCTCTCTCTCTATCCCTCTCATTCTATCCCTCTCTCTCTCCCAATCTCTCTCTCTCGCTCTCTCTCTCACTCTCTCTCTTTCTTGCTCTCTCTCTCTCTCTGTCTCTCTCTCACCATCTCTCTGTCTGTCTTCCTGTCTCCCTCTCTCCCTCTCTTTTTCTCTCTCTCTCGCTCTCTGTCTCTCTCTCGCTCTATCTAGTTGTCTTTATCTCTCTCTCACTCTCTCTCTGTCTTTCTTTCTCTCTCTGTCTCTCTCTCACCATCTCTCTGTCTGTCTTCCTGTCTCCCTCTCTCCCTCTCTCTTTCGCTCTCTGTCTCTCTCTCGCTCTATCTAGCTGTCTCTATCTCTCTCTCTCTCTGTCTATCTGTCTCGCTGTCTTTCTCTCTCTCTCTCTGTCTTCTCTCTCTCTCTCTCTCTCTCACTCTGTCTCTCTCTCTCTCTCTCTCTCACGCTGTCTTTCTTTCTCTCTCTGACTCTCTCTCTGTCTCTCTCTCTATCCCTCTCTTACTATCCCTCTCTCTCTATCTCTCTCTCTCTCTCCCTTCCTCTCTCTCTCTCCCTTCCTCTCTCTCTCTGCCTTTCTCTCTCACTGTGTCTCTGAGTTTCTCACTCTGTCTCTCTCTCCTGTCTCTTTTCATCTCTTTCTCTCTCTCTGTCCCTCCCTCTGTGCCCCTCTCTCTCTCCTTATCTCTCTCTCAGTAACTCTGTCTCTCTCTCTGTCTCTCTCTCTCTCTCCATGTCTCTCTTTAACTCTCTCTCTCTCCCTATCTCTCTCGATCCCTCTCTAACTTTGATTGTCTCTCTCTCCCTCTCGCTGACACTCTTTGCCATTCTCACTCTGTCACACTCACTCTCTCTGTCTCTATCTATCTCTGTCTCGTTCACTCACTCTGTCTCTGTCTCTTTCTCTCTGTCTCTCTCTCTCTCTGTCTCTCTGTCTCTCTCTCTCACTGTCTTTCTCTTTTTCTGGCTCTCTCTGTCTGTCTCTACCTCTCTCTCTTTGTCTCTCTCTGTATCACTCTCTCTCAACCTATCTCTCTCTATCCTTCCCTCTCTCTCTGACTCTCTCTGTCACTCTCCCTCACCCTGTCTGCCCCGGTCTCTCCCCATAGCCCTGTATCAATCCCCAAATTAATGCCACTGCCCCGCTCTCTCCCCATAGTCCTGTATCAATCTCCAAACTAATCCCACTGCCCCGCTCTCTCCCCATAGTCCTGTATCAATCCCAAACTAATCCCACTGCCCCACTCTCTCCCCATAGTCCTGTATCAATCACCAAACTAATTCCACTGCCCAGCTCTCTCCCCATAGCCCTGTATCAATCTCCAAACTAATCCCACTGCCCCGCTCTCTCCCCATAGCCCTGTATCAATCCCCAAACTAATCCCACTGCCCCGCTCTCTCCCCATAGTCCTGTATCCATCCCCAAACTAATCCCACTGTCCCGCTCTCTCGCCACAGTCCTGTATCAATCCCCAAACTAATCCCACTGACCCGCTCTCTCCCCATAGTCCTGTATCAATCCTCAAACTAATCCCACTGCCCCGCTCTCTCCCCATAGTCCTGTATCGATCTCCAAACTAATTCCACTGCCCCGCTCTCTCCCCATAGTCCTGTATCAATCCCCAAACTAATCCCACTGCCCCGCTCTCTCCACATAGTCCTGTATCAATCCCCAAACTAATCCCACTGCCCCGCTCTCTCCCCATAGTCCTGTATCAATCTCCAAACTAATCCCACTGCCCCGCTCTCTCCCCATAGTCCTGTATCAATCCCCAAACTAATCCCACTGCCCCGCTCTCTCCCCATAGTCCTGTATCAATCTCCAAACTAATCCCACTGCCCCGCTCTCTCCCCATAATCCTGTATCAATCCCCAAACTAATCCCACTGCCCCGCTCTCTCCCCATAGCCCTGTATCAATATCCAAACTAATCCCACTGCCCCGCTCTCTCCCCATAGTCCTGTATCAATCTCCAAACTAATCCCACTGCCCCGCTCTCTCCCCATAGTCCTGTATCAATCTCCAAACTAATCCCACTGCCCCGCTCTCTCCCCATAGTCCTGTATCAATCCCCAAACTAATCCCACTGCCCCGCTCTCTCCCCATAGTCCTGTATCAATCCCCAAACTAATCCCACTGCCCCGCTCTCTCCCCATAGTCCTGTATCAATCCCCAAACTAATCCCACTGCCCCGCTCTCTCCACATAGTCCTGTATCAATCCCCAAACTAATCCCACTGCCCCGCTCTCTCCACATAGTCCTGTATCAATCCCCAAACTAATCCCACTGCCCCGCTCTCTCCCCATAGCCCTGCATCAATCCCTCCGCTCTCTCCCCACAGCCCTGTATCATTCCCCAAAATAATCCCACTGCCCCACTCTCTCCCCATAGTCCTGTATCAATCCCCAAACTAATCCCACTGCCCCGCTCTCTCCCCATATTCCTGTATCAATCTCCAAACTAATCCCGCTGCCCCGCTCTCTCCCCATAGTCCTGTATCAATCCCCAAACTAATCCCACTGCCCCGCTCTCTCCTCATAGTCCTGTATCAATCCCAGAATCGATACAGAAAGTGAGACAGACAGAGAGAGAGAGACACACACACACACACTCTCTCTCTCCCTCTTGCTCTCTCTCACTGTCTCTCTCTCTGTCTCTCTCACTCTCTCTGATCCTCTCTTTCACTCTGTCCCTCTCTCTGTCTCGCCCTATTTCTGTCTCTCTCTCACTCTGTATCTCTCTTTCTCGCTCTTTCTCTCTCTCTGTCCCTCTCTCTGTTCCTCTCGCTCTCTCTCTGTCTCTCTCCCTCTCTCTTTCCCTCTCTCTGTCCTTCTCCCGATCTCCCTCTCTCTCTCTGTGCCTCTCTCTCTCTCTGTCCTACAATCTCTATCTCTCTGTCTCTCTCTTTCCCTGTGTTTCTCTCTCTCTCTCTGTCTCTCTCCCTCTTTCTCCCTATCCCTCTCTCTCTCTATCCCCCTCTCTCTCTATCCCTCTCTTTCTCTCTCTGTCTCTCTCTCCTGCATTTTTCCATCACTCTCTCTCTCTGTCTCCCTCTCTCTATATATATATATATAACTCTCTGTCTCTATCTCTCTCTTTCTATCTCTCTCACTCTCTTATTTTCTCACTCTCTGTCTATCTCTCTCTGTCTCTAACTCTCTGTCTCTCTCTCTCTCTCTTTCTCCGTTTCTTGCTCTCTGTCTCTCTCATTCACTCATTTTTTCTCTCTCTGTCTGTCTCTCTCTGTCTCTCTCTCTCTCTTTATCTGTTTCTCGCTCTCTCTCTCTGTCTCTCTCTGTCTCTCTCTCTCTCTGTCTCTGAGTTTCTCTCTCTGTCTCTCTCCTGTCTCTTTCCATCTTTCTCTCTCTCGCTCTGTCTCTCTGTCTCTCTCTCTATCTCTCTCTCTCACTGTCTCTCTCAATCTATCTGTCTCTCTTTCTGTCATCTCTCTCTCTCTGTCCCTCTCTCCCTATCTCTCTCTATCCCCCTTTCTCTCTGTCTGTTTCACTCTATCTCTCTCTGACACTCTCTGTCTCTCAGTCACACTCACTCTCTCTGTCTCTCTCTCTGCCTCGTTCTCTCGCTCTGTCTCTCTCTCTGACTTGTTCTCTCTGTCTCTCTCTCTCGCTCTGTCTTTCTCCTTCTCTCTCTGTCTCTCTCTCTCGCTCTGTCTCTCTCCTTCTCTCTCTCTCTGTCTCACTCCCTCTCTGTCTCTCACTTCCTATCTCTCTCTATCCCTCTCTCCCACTCTCCTGTCTCTTTCCATCTCTCTCTTTCTCTCTGTCTCTCTATCTGTCTGTCTCTCTCTCTTTCTCTGTCTCTGTCACTCTCTCTCTCTCCCTCTCTCTGTCCCTCTCTCTGTGTTTCTCCCTCTCTCTCTCTCTGTCTCTCTCCCTCTCTCTTGTGTTTCTCCCTCTCTTTCTCTGTCTCTCCCCCTCTCTCAACATCCGTCTCTCTCCCTATCCCTCTCTCTCTCTATCACTCTCGCTCTCTGTCTCCCTCTCTCTCTCTCCTGTTTCTTTCCATCTCTTGCTCTCTCTTTCTTTCTCTCTGTCCCCCCCATGCTCTCTCCCTCTGTCTCTCTCTCTGTCTCTCTCTCTCTGTTTCTCACTCTCTCTCTCTCTGTCTCTCTCCCTCTCTCTGTGTTTCTCCCTCTCTTTCTCTGTCTCTACCCCTCTCTCAACATCCGTCTCTCTTCCTATCCCTCTCTCTCTCTCTATCACTCTCACTCTCTGTCTTCCTCTCTCTCTCTCCTGTTTCTTTCCATCTCTTGCTCTCTCTTTCTTTCTCTCTGTCCCCCCCACGCTCTCTCTCTCTCTGTCTCTCTCTCTGTCTCTCTGTCTCTCTCTCTCACTCTCTCACTCTCTCTCTCTCTCTCTCTGTCTCTCTCTCTCTGTGTCTCTGAGTTTCTCTCTGTCTCTCTGTATCTCTCTCCTGTCTCTTTCCATCTCTTTCTCTCTCTCGGTCTCTCTTTCTCTCTCACTGTCTCTCTCTCTCTGTCCCTCCCTCTGTTCCCCGCTCTCTCTCTCTGTCTCTCTCACTATTTCTGTCTCTCTCTCTCTCTCACTCTCCCTATCTCTCTCTATCCCTCTCTCTCTGTCTGTCTGTCTCTCTCCCCCTCTCTCTGACACTCTCTGCCTCTCTCTCTCTCTCTGTCACACTCACTCTCTCTGTCTCTCTCTCTCTCTCTCTCTCTCTTTCTTTCTCTCTCTGACTGTCTCTGTCTCTCTCCCTTTCTGTCTCTCACTCTCTGTGTGTGTCTCGCTCTCTCTCTCTGACCCTCTCTGTCTCTCTCTCTCTGACTCTATCTGTCTCACTCTCTCTCTTCCTCTCTGTCTCTCTCTCAGTCTCTCTCTCCCTGTTTAAGTGTCTCTCCCTCTCTGTCTCTCTCTGTATGTCTATCAATCCCGAAACTAATCCCACTGCCCCGCTCTCTCCCCATACCCCTGTATCAATCCCCAAACTAATCCCACTGCCCCGCTCTCTCCCCATAGTCCTGTATCAATCCCCAAACCAATCTCACTGCCCCGCTCTCTCCCCATAGTCCTGTATCAATCCCCAAACTAATCCCACTGCCCCGCTCTCTCCCCATAGTCCTGTATCAATCCCCAAACTAATCCCACTGCCCCGCTCTCTCCCCATAGCCCTGTATCAATCCCCAAACTAATCCCACTGTCCCGCTCTCTCCCCATAGTCCTGTATCAATCCCCAAACTAATCCCACTGTCCCGCTCTCTCCCCATAGTCCTGTATCAATCCCCAAACTAATCCCACTTCCCCGCTCTCTCCCCATAGTCCTGTATCAATCCCCAAACTAATCCCACTGCCCCGCTCTCTCCCCATAGTCCTGTATCAATCTCCAAACTAGTTCTCTCTCTGTCTCTCTCTCTGTATCTCTTTCCCTCTCTATATATCTCTATGTCTCTATCTGTTTCCAGCTCTCTCTCTCTCTCTCTCACTCGCTCTGTCTGTCTCTTTTCCTCTCTCTCTCTGTGCCTGTCTCTCTCTCTCTCTCTCTCTCTCTCTCTCTGTCTTTCTGTCTCTCTCTGTCTTTGTCTAGCTCCCTATCGCTCGCTCTCTCCGTCTCTGTTTCACTCTCACTAATTTTCCCTCTCTTTGCCTCCCTCTTTCTCTCTCACTATCGATCTTTATCTCTCTCTGTTTATCTGTCTCGCTGTCTTTCTCTCTCTGTCTCTCTCTCTCTCTCTGTCTTGTCTCTCTCTCTCTCTCACTCTGTCTGTCTCTCTCTCTCACTCTGACTTTCTTTCTGTCTCTCTCTATCCATCTCTCTCGATCCCTCTCTCTCTATCCCTCTCTCTCTCTAGCTTCCTCTCTCTCTCTGCCTTTCCCTCTCTCTGCATCTCTGAGTTTCTCTCTCTGTCTCTTTGTCTCTCTCTACTCTCTCTTTTCATCTCTTTCTCTCTCTCTGTCCCTTTCACTGTGCCCCTCTCTCTCTCTCTTTATCTCTCTCTCACTAACTCTGTCTCTCTCTCTCTCCCTCTCTCTGTATCTCTCTCTGTCCCTCTCTCTCTTTGACTGTCTCTCTCTCCCTCTCTCTGACACTCTCTCTCTGTCACACTCACTCTCTCCGTCTCTCTCTCTCTGACTCTCTCTGTCTCTCTCTCTCTCTCTGTGTCTCTCTCTGTCTCCCTCTCTCTCTGTGTCTCTCTTTCTGTGTCTCTTTCTCTGTCTCTCTCTCTCTCTGTCTCTCCCTCTCTGTCTTTGATTCTCTCTGTCCCTCTCTCTATGACTCTCTCTGTCTCTCTCTCTGACTCTCTCTCTCTCTGACTCTCTCCGTCTCGCTCTCTCTCTGACTCTCTCTGTCTCTCTCTCTGACTCTCTCTCTCTCTGACTCTCTCCGTCTCGCTCTCTCTCTGACTCTCTCTGTCTCTCTCTATCTCTCACTCTCTTGTCACTCTCTATCTCTCTCTCTCTCCCTCTCTGTCTCTCTCTCTCTGTCTCTCTCTCTCTCTCTCTCTCTGACTCTCTCCGTCTCGCTCTCTCTCTGACTCTCGCTGTCTCTCTCGATCTCTGACTCTCTCTGTCTCTCTCTCACTCTCTTGTCACTCTCTAGCTCTCTCTCTCTCCCTCTCTGTCTCTCTCTCTCACTCTCTCTCTCTCTCTCTCTCTGTGTCTCTCTTTCTATGTCTCTTTCTCTGTCTCTCTCTCTCTGTCTCTCCCTCTCTGCCGTTGACTCTCTCTGTCTCTCTCTCTCTCTGACTCTTTCTATCTCTCTCTGTCTCTCTCTCTCTCACTCCCTCTCTCTCTGTGTCTCTCTTTCTATGTCTCTTTCTCTGTCTCTCTCTCTCTCTGTCTCTCCCTCTCTGTCTTTGATTCTCTGTGTCTCTCTCTCTCTGACTCTCTCTGTCTCTCTCTCTGACTCTCTCTGTCTCTCTCTCTCTCTCTCTCTCTGTCTCTGGCTCTCTCTGTCTCTCTCTTTCTGTCTCTCTCTCTGACTCTCTCTCTTTCTGTCTCTCTGTCTCTCTCTCTGGCTCTCTCTCTCTCTCTGTCTCTCCCTCTCTCTCTTTGACTCTCTCTGTATCACTCTCTCTCTCCCTATCTCTCTCTATCCCCCTAACACTCTCTCTCTCTGTCTCTTTCTCTCTCTACCTCTCTCGCTCTGTCTCTCTCTCTCTCTGTCACTCTCTCTATGTGCCTCTCTATATATCTCTGTCTCTATCTCTCTCTCTGTGTCTATCTCTATCTTTCTCTCTCTCTCGCTCTCTGTCTCTCCTGGTCTCTCTCTCAGTCTGTATCTCTTTCCCTCTCGATATATCTCTGTCTCTCTCTATCTTTCTCTATCTGTTTCTAGCTCTCCCTCTCTCACTCTCTCCCCCGCTCTCTCTCTCTGTCTGTATCTCTCTCTCACTATCTCTCCGTCTCTCTGTCTTTCTCTGTCTTCCCCTCTGTCTCCCTGTCTCTCTCCCTCTCTCACTCTCTCCCCCGCTCTCTCTCTCTGCCTGTCTCTCTCTCTCACTATCGCTCCGTCTTTCTGTCTTTCTCTGTCTTCCCCTCTGTCTCCCTGTCTCTCTCACTGTCTCACTCTCTGTCTTGCTCTGTTTCGCTCTCTCTCTCTCTATCTCTCTCTCTGCCCCTCCCTGTCATTCTCTGTCTTTCCCCCCTCTCTCTCTCGCTCTCCGTCTCTGTTTCTCTCTCTCTCTAACTTTCCCTCTCTCTCTGTCTCTCTCTCCCTCTTGCTCTGTCTCTCTCTCTCTCTCTCGCTGTCTCTCTCCCACTCTGTATCTCACTCTCTGTGTCTCTCTCTCTCTCTCTTTCAGTCACTCTGTATATCTCTCCCTCTATCTCTCTCTGTCTCTCTGAAGCTCTCCCAGAACCACAGTGACAATGCACACACCGATCTTCAGTCATCCATTTTACATTTGTTAATGGTCACCATTTGATGTTAACACTGGGAGATTGATTACAGAGACCGACTACTCTCTAATTTAACGTCAGCTGCTTAAAGGTGTACCTGCCCTGGGAGTGTTTGATGGGACAGTGTAGAGGGAGCTTTACTCTGTATCTAACCCCCTGTACCTGCCCTGGGAGTGTTTGATGGGACAGTGTAGAGGGAGCTTTACTCTGTATCTAACCCCCTGTACCTGCCCTGGGAATGTTTGATGGGACAGTGTAGAGGGAGCTTTACTCTGTATCTAACCTGTGCTGTACCTGCCCTGGGAGTGTTTGATGGGACAGTGTAGAGGGAGCATTACTCTGTATCTAACCCCCTGTACCTGCCCTGGGAGTGTTGATGGGACAGTGTAGAGGGAGCTTTACTCTGTATCTTACCCTCTGTACCTGCCCTGGGAGTGTTTGATGGGACAGTGTAGAGGGAGTTTTACTCTGTATCTAACCCCCTGTACCTGCCCTGGGAGTGTTTGATGGGACAGTGTAGAGGGAGCTTTACTCTGTATCTAACCCCCTGTACCTGCCCTGGGAGTGTTTGATGGGACAGTGTAGAGGGAGCTTTACTCTGTATCTAACCCCGTGCTGTACCTGCCCTGGGAGTGTTTGATGGGACAGTGTAGAGGGAGCTTTACTCCGTATCTAACCCCCTGTACCTGCCCTGGGAGTGTTTAATGGGACAGTGTGGAGGGAGCTTTACTCTGTATCTAACCCCGTGCTGTACCTGGCCTGGGTGTGTTTGATGGGACAGTGTAGAGGGCGATTTACTCTGTATCTAACCCCCTGTAACTGCCCTGGGAGTGTTTGATGGGACAGTGTATAGGGAGCTTTACTCTGTATCTAACCCCCTGTACCTGCCCTGGGAGTGTTTGATGGGACAGTGTGGAGGGAGCTTTATTCTGTATCTAACCCCCTGTACCTGCCCAGGGAGGTTTGATGAGACAGTGTGGAGGGAGATTAAATGCCCAACTCTCTCTGTCCCTCTCGCTTTCTCTCTGTCAGTCTCTCTCTCTGTCTGTTCCTCTCTCTCTCTCGCTCTCTCTTTCAGTCTCCCTCTCTCGATCCCTAATTCTCTCACTGCTTCTCCCTGTCACCCTATCTTTTTCTCTCTCCCTGTCTCTCATTCCCATTCTGATGTTTCCTTGATTGAAAAGTACCCTGACATATTGCAGCCTGACTGTTTAAACCCACAGCAAGAAATCACATTTCTGGGACATTTTTGATTTGCTAACCATCCAATTGTGGCTTGGAATGTGTGGGTTAAATCTCGTTTCTCCATCTGAAAACTTTGAGTGTTTCAGATTGAGCAGTATATGGGATCAAAGGCTGATTCAGACAATGCTGCTTTGTGGAACGGTGTGATATCTTCACAGGGCAGGACATGGAGAACCAAGTTTTGTTGGTTTGAATAAGGTGTAAATTCAATTGTGTCGCCCCCTCACAGATACACAGGATTGAAGCTGTTTACCATCAATGCCCTGAAAGAATGAAATGGTTCAACAAGGTGTGACTGACTTCAAACTCTTCAAACACATGAAGGACCCGGAGACTGGGACCAATACACAAAGCCCCGAGCCCAGGCAGGCAAACTAGGTTTGTTCACAGATCACCCATTTTGGTTTAGATTTCAAAAATATACTTTATTATGCTCTCTCCCCATAGTCCTGTATCAAACTCCAAACTAATCCCACTGCCCCGCTCTCTCCCCATAGTCCTGTATCAAACTCCAAACTAATCCCACTGCCCCGCTCTCTCCCCATAGTCCTGTATCAATCCCCAAACTAATCCCACTGCCCCGCTCTCTCCCCATAGCCCTGTATCAATCCTCAAACTAATCCCACTGCCCCGCTCTCTCCCCATAGTCCTGTATCAATCTCCAAACTAATCCAACTGCCTCGCTCTCTCCCCATAGTCCTGTATCAATCCCCAAACTAATCCCACTGCCCCGCTCTCTCCCCATAGCCCTGTATCAATCCCCAAACTAATCCCACTGTCCCGCTCTCTCCCCATAGTCCTGAATAAAACCCCAAACTAATCCCACTGCCCCACTCTCTCCCCATAGCCCTGTATCAATCCCCAAACTAATCCCACTGTCCCGCTCTCTCCCCATAGTCCTGTATCAATCCCCAAACTAATCCCACTGCCCCGCTCTCTCCCCATAGTCCTGTATCAATCTCCAAACTAATCCCACTGCTCCGCTCTCTCCCCATCGTCCTGTATCAATCTCCAAACTAATCCAACTGTCCCGCTCTCTCCCCATAGTCCTGTATCAATCCCCAAACTAATCCCACTGCCCTGCTCTCTCCCCATAGTCCTGTATCAATCCCAAACTATTCCCACTGCCCCGCTCTCTCCCCATAGTCCTGTATCAATCCCCAATCTAATCCCACTGCCCCGCTCTCTCCCCATAGTCCTGTATCAATCCCCAAACTAATCCCACTGCCCCGCTCTCTCCCCATAGTCCTGTATCAATCTCCAAACTAATCCCACTGCCCCGCTCTCTCCTCATAGCCCTGTATCAATCCCCAAAATAATCCCACTGCCCCGCTCTCTCCCCATAGCCCTGTATCAAACCAAAAACTAATCCCACTGCCCCGCTCTCTCCTCATAGCCCTGTTTCAATCCCCAAACTATTCCCACTGCCCCGCTCTCTCCCCATAGCCCTGTTTCAATCCCCAAACTAATCCCACTGCCCCGCTCTCTCCCCATCGTCCTGTATCAATCTCCAAACTAATCCAACTGTCCCGCTCTCTCCCCATAGTCCTGTATCAATCCCCAAACTAATCCCACTGCCCTGCTCTCTCCCCATAGTCCTGTATCAATCCCAAACTAATCCCACTGCCCCGCTCTCTCCCCATAGCCCTGTATCAATCCCCAAACTAATCCCACTGCCCCGCTCTCTCCCCATAGTCCTGTATCAATCCCCAATCTAATCCCACTGCCCCGCTCTCTCCCCATAGTCCTGTATCAATCCCCAAACTAATCCCACTGCCCCGCTCTCTCCCCATAGTCCTGTATCAATCTCCAAACTAATCCCACTGCCCCGCTCTCTCCTCATAGCCCTGTATCAATCCCCAAAATGATCCCACTGCCCCGCTCTCTCCCCATAGTCCTGTATCAATCCCCAAACTAATCCCACTGCCCCGCTCGCTCCCCATAGCCCTGTATCAAACCAAAAACTAATCCCACTGCCCCGCTCTCTCCTCATAGCCGTGTTTCAATCCCCAAACTAAACCCACTGCCCCGCTCTCTCCCCATAGTCCTGTATCAATCCACAAACTAATCCCACTGCCCCGCTCTCTCCTCATAGCCCTGTATCAATCCCCAAACTAATCCCACTGCCCCGCTCTCTCCCCATAGTCCTGTATCAATCCCCAAACTAATCCCACTGCCCCGCTCTCTCCCCATAGTCCTGTATCAATCCCTAATCTAATCCCACTGCCCCGCTCTCTCCTCATAGCCCTGTATCAATCCCCAAACTAATCCCACTGCCCCGCTCTCTCCCCATAGTCCTGTATCAATCCACAAACTAATCCCACTGCCCCGCTCTCTCCACATAGTCCTGTATCAATCCCAAACTAATCCCACTGCCCCGCTCTCTCCCCATAGCCCTGTATCAATCCCCAAACTAATCCCACTGCCCCGCTCTCTCCCCATAGTCCTGTATCAATCCCCAAACTAATCCCACTGCCCCGCTCTCTCCCCATAGCCCTGTATCAATCCCCAAACTAATCCCACTGCCCCACTCTCTCCCCATAGCCCTGTATCAATCCCCAAACTAATCCCACTGCCCCGCTCTCTCCCCATAGTCCTGTATCAATCCCCAAACTAATCCCACTGCCCCGCTCTCTCCCCATAGTCCTGTATCAATCCCAAACTAATCCCACTGCCCCACTCTCTCCCCATAGCCCTGTATCAATCCTAAACTAATCCCACAGCCCCGCTCTCTCCCCATAGCCCTGTATCAATCCCCAAACTAATCCCACTGTCCCGCTCTCTCCCCATAGTCCTGTATCAATCCCCAAACTAATCCCACTGCCCCGCTCTCTCCCCATAGTCCTGTATCAATCTCCAAACTAATCCCACTGCTCCGCTCTCTCCCCATCGTCCTGTATCAATCTCCAAACTAATCCAACTGTCCCGCTCTCTCCCCATAGTCCTGTATCAATCCCCAAACTAATCCCACTGCCCTGCTCTCTCCCCATAGTCCTGTATCAATCCCAAACTAATCCCACTGCCCCGCTCTCTCCCCATAGTCCTGTATCAATCCCCAAACTAATCCCACTGCTCCGCTCTCTCCCCATAG
>NW_027254202.1:367500-375000 GCF_044704955.1 Pristiophorus japonicus
CTCTATCTCTCTCTGTCTCTCTGTCTCTGTCTCTGTCTCTCTCTCTGTCTCTGTCTGCCTATGTCTGGCTCTCTCTCTGACTGTCTCTCTCTCTCTCTGTCTCTATCTCTCTCTGTCACTGACTCTGTCTTTCTCGCTCTATCTGTCTCTCTATCTCCATCTCTCTATCTCTCCATCTCTCTCTCTCTCTGTCTCTTTCTCTCTCTACCTCTCTCGCTCTGTCTCTCTCTCTATCTGTCACTCTCTCTATGTGCCTCTCTATATATCTCTGTCTCTATCTCTCTCTCTGTGTCTATCTCTATCTTTCTCTCTCTCTCGCTCTCTTCTCTCCCGGTCTCTCTCTCTGTCTGTATCGCTTTCCCTCTCGTTATATCTCTGTCTCTCTCTATCTTTCTCTATTTGTTTCTAGCTCTCCCTCTCTCACTCTCTCCCCCGCTCTCTCTCTCTGTCTGTATCTCTCTCTCACTATCTCTCCGTCTCTCTGTCTTTCTCTGTCTTCCCCTCTGTCTCCCTGTCTCTCTCCCTCTCTCACTCTCTCCCCCGCTCTCTCTCTCTACCTGTCTCTCTCTCTCACTATCGCTCCGTCTCTCTGTCTTTCTCTGTCTTCCCCTCTGTCTCCCTGTCTCTCTCACTGTCTCACTCTCTGTCTTGCTCTGTTTCGCTCTCTCTCTCTCTATCTCTCTCTCTGCCCCTCCCTGTCATTCTCTGTCTTTCCCCCCTCTCTCTCTCCCTCTCTCTCTCTCGCTCTCCGTCTCTGTTTCTCTCTCTCTCTAACTTTCCCTCTCTCTCTGTCTCTCTCTCCCTCTTGCTCTGTCTCTCTCTCTCTCTCTCGCTGTCTCTCTCCCACTCTGTATCTCACTCTCTGTGTCTCTCTCTCTCTCTCTTTCAGTCACTCTGTATATCTCTCCCTCTCTCTCTCTCTGTCTCTCTGAAGCTCTCCCAGAACCACAGTGACAATGCACACACCGATCTTCAGTCATCCATTTTACATTTGTTAATGGTCACCATTTGATGTTAACACTGGGAGATTGATTACAGAGACCGACTACTCTCTAATTTAACGTCAGCTGCTTAAAGGTGCACCTGCCCTGGGAGTGTTTGATGGGACAGTGAGAGGGAGCTTTACTCTGTATCTAACCCCCTGTACCTGCCCTGGGAGTGTTTGATGGGACAGTGTAGAGGGAGCTTTACTCTGTATCTAACCCCCTGTACCTGCCCTGGGAATGTTTGATGGGACAGTGTAGAGGGAGCTTTACTCTGTATCTAACCCCCTATACCTGCCCTGGGAGTGTTTGTTGGGACAGTGTAGAGGGAGCTTTACTCTGTATCTAACCTCCTATACCTGCCCTGGGAGTGTTTCATGGGAGAGTGTAGAGGGAGCTTTACTCTGTATCTAACCCCCTGTACCTGCACTGGGAATGTTTGATGGGACAGTGTAGAGGGAGCTTTACTCTGTATCTTCCCCGTGTACCTGCCCTGGGAGTGTTTGATGGGACAGTGTAGAGGGAGCTTTACTCTATATCTAACCCCCTGTACCTGCCCTGGGAATGTTTGATGGGACAGTGTAGAGGGAGCTTTACTCTGTATCTAACCTGTGCTGTACCTGCCCTGGGATTGTTTGATGGGACAGTGTAGAGGGAGCATTACTCTGTATCTAACCCCCTGTACCTGCCCTGGGAGTGTTGATGGGACAGTGTAGAGGGAGCTTTACTCTGTATCTTACCCTCTGTACCTGCCCTGGGAGTGTTTGATGGGACAGTGTAGAGGGAGTTTTACTCTGTATCTAACCCCCTGTACCTGCCCTGGGAGTGTTTGATGGGACAGTGTAGAGGGAGCTTTACTCTGTATCTAACCCCCTGTACCTGCCCTGGAAGTGTTTGATGGGACAGTGTAGAGGGAGCTTTACTCTGTATCTAACCCCGTGCTGTACCTGCCCTGGGAGTGTTTGATGGGACAGTGTAGAGGGAGCTTTACTCTGTATCTAACCCCCTGACCCTGCCCTGGGAGTGTTTGATGGGACAGTGTAGAGGGAGCTTTACTCCGTATCTAACCCCCTGTACCTGCCCTGGGAGTGTTTGATGGGACAGTGTAGAGGGAGCTTTACTCCGTATCTAACCCCCTGTACCTGCCCTGGGAGTGTTTGATGGGACAGTGTGGAGGGAGATTAAATGCCCAACTCTCTCTGTCCCTCTCGCTTTCTCTCTGTCAGTCTCTCTCTCTGTCTGTTCCTCTCTCTCTCTCGCTCTCTCTTTCAGTCTCCCTCTCTTGATCCCTAATTCTCTCACTGCTTCTCCCTGTCACCCTATCTTTTTCTCTCTCCCTGTCTCTCATTCCCATTCTGATGTTTCCTTGATTGAAAAGTACCCTGACATATTGCAGCCTGACTGTTTAAACCCACAGCAAGAAATCACATTTCTGGGACATTTTTGATTTGCTAACCATCCAATTGTGGGTCGGAATGTGTGGGTTAAATCTAGTTTCAACATCTGAAAACTTTGAGTGTTTCAGATTGGGCAGTATATGGGATCAAAGGCTGATTCAGACAATGCTGCTTTGTGGAACGGTGTGATATCTTCACAGGGCAGGACATGGAGAAGTTTTGTTGGTTTGAATAAGGTGTAAATACGATTGTGTCGCCCCCTCACAGATACACAGGATTGAAGCTGTTTACCATCAATGCCCTGAAAGAATGAAATGGTTCAACAAGGTGTGACTGACTTCAAACTCTTCAAACACATGAAGGACCCGGAGACTGGGACCAATACACAAAGCCCCGAGCCCAGGCAGGCAAACTAGGTTTGTTCACAGATCACCCATTTTGGTTTAGATTTCAAAAATATACTTTATTATGCTCTCTCCCCATAGTCCTGTATCAAACTCCAAACTAATCCCACTGCCCCGCTCTCTCCCCATAGTCCTGTATCAAACTCCAAACTAATCCCACTGCCCCGCTCTCTCCCCATAGTCCTGTATCAATCCCCAAACTAATCCCACTGCCCCGCTCTCTCCTCATAGTCCTGTATCAATCCCCAAACTAATCCCACTGCCCCGCTCTCTCCCCATAGTCCTTTATCAATCCCCAAACTAATCCCACTGCCCCGCTCTCGCCCCATAGTCCTGTATCAATCCCCAAACTAATCCCACTGCCCCGCTCTCTCCCCATAGTCCTGTATCAATCCCAAACTAATCCCACTGCCCCGCTCTCTCCCCATAGTCCTGTATCAATCCTCAAACTAATCCCACTGCCCCGCTCTCTCCCCATAGTCCTGTATCAATCTCCAAACTAATCCCACTGCCCCGCTCTCTCCCCATAGTCCTGTATCAATCCCCAAACTAATCCCACTGCCCCGCTCTCTGCCCATAGCCCTGTATCAATCCCCAAACTAATCCCACTGCAACGCTCTCTCCCCATAGCCCTGTATCAATCCCCAAACTAATCCCACTGCCCCGCTCTCTCCCCATAGTCCTGTATCAATCCCGAAACTAGCTCTCCCTCTGTCTCTCTCTGTCTCTCTTTCTGTGTTGCTCTATCTCACTCTATCGTTCTCTCTCTCTCTGTCTCTGTCTCCCTCTCTCTCCCTCTCTTTCTGTCTCACTCATTCTGTCTGTCTCTCTCCCTCTCTCTCTCTGGGCCTGTCTCTCGCTCCCTCTCTCTCTCTCTGTACCTCTCTCGGTCTTTCTATCTCTCCCTGTCTTTCTATGTCTTTCCCCCTATCGCTCTCTCTCTCTGTCTCTGCTTCTCTCTCTCTATCAATCTCTGTCTCTCTCTGACTATCTCCTTCTGTCTCTCTCTCTCACTGTCTCTCTGTCTCTCTCTCTCTCTCTCTGTCAGCCTCTTTTTCTCTCTCTCTCTCTCTCTCTCTCTCTCTCTCTGTCAGCCTCTTTTTCTCTCTCTCTCACTCTCTCTCTCACTGTTTCTCTCTCTGTCTCTATTTCTGTGTTTCTCTCTCTATCTCTATTTCTGTCTCTCTATCTCTCTGACTTTCACTCTCTGTCTCTCATTCTGTCTCTCTCCCTCTCTCTCTCTCTCTCTCTCTCTCGTTCTCTCTCTCACTCTATCTCTCCCTCTCTCTCACTCTATCTCTCCCTGTCTTTAACTCTGTCTATCCCTCTCGCTCTATCAATCTCTCTCTCTATCAATCCCTGTCTCTCTGTCATTCTCTCTCTCGCTCTCTGTCACCCTCTCTTTCTGTCTCTCTCTCACTCTCTCTGTCACCCTCTCTTTCTGTCTCTCGCTATCTCTGTATCTCTCCCTGACTTTATCTCCGTCTTTTCCTCTCTATCAATCTCTCTCTCTATCAATCTCTCTCTCTGTCAATATCTCTCTCTCGATCAATCCCTGTCTCTCTCTGTCATTCTCTCTCTCTGTCTCTCTCTATCTGTCTCTCTCTTTGTCTCTCTTGCTGTCTCTCTCTCTCTCCCTCTGTCACCCTCTCTCTCTGTGTTTCTCTCTCTCTCTCTCTATTTCTGTCTCTCTCGCGCTCTCTCTCTGTCTATCTGTATCTCTCCTGTCTTTATCTCCATACTTCACTCTCTCTCTATCAATCTCTCGCTCTGTCTCGGTCTCTCTCTCTCTGTCTCTTTCACTCTGTATCTCTCTCTCTCTCACGCTGTCTGTCTCTCTCTGTCTCTCACTCTCTGTCTCTCTCTCTCTTGCCTGCGCTCTCTCGCTCTACGTCTCACTTTCTGTCTGCCTATCTCCCTCTCTCTTTCTCTCTCTCTCTCGCTCTCTGTCTCTCTCTCTCTCTCTGTCTCTCTCTCTTTCTCTCTCTCTCGCTCTCTGTCTCTCTCTCTGTCTCTCTCTCCATCTCTCTCTCTGTGGCTCTGTTTCACTCTCTCCCTCTCTCTGTCTCTCTATCTCTCTCTCTGTCTCTCTCTCTGTCTCTCTCGCTCTGTGTCTCTCTTTCACTCTCTCCCTGTCTCTCTCTGTCTCTCTCTCTCTTTCTCTCTGTCTCTTTCTCTCTGTCTTGCTCTCTATGTCTCTGTTTCACTCTCTCCCTCTCTTCCTCTCTCTCTCTCTCGCTCTGTCTCTCTCTCTCGCTCTGTATTTTTCTCTCTATCCCTCACTGTATATTTCTCTGTGTCTCTCCCTGCCTCTCTCTCTCTCTCTCTATCTCTCTCTGTCTGCCTATCTCTAGCTCTCTCTCCGACGGTCTCTCTCTGTCTCTCTATCTGTCTCTCTGTCACTCTCTGTCTCTCTGTCTCTTTTTCTCAGGGATTAGATACAGAGTAAAGCTCCCTCTACACTGTCCCATCAAACACTCCCAGGGCAGGTACAGGGGGTTAGATACAGAGTAAAGCTCCCTCTACACTGTCCCATCAAACACTCCCAGGGCAGGTACAGGGGGTTAGATACAGAGTAAAGCTCCCTCTGCACTGTCCCATCAAACACTCCCAGGGCAGGTACAGGGGGTTAGATACAGAGTAAAGCTCCCTCTACACTGTCCCATCAAACACTCCCAGGGCAGGTACAGCACGGGGTTAGATACAGAGTAAAGCTCCCTCTACACTGTCCCATCAAACACTCCCAGGGCAGGTACAGGGGGTTAGATACAGAGTAAAGCTCCCTCTACACTGTCCCATCAAACACTCCCAGGGCAGGGACAGCACGGGGTTAGATACGGAGATAAGAACATATGAAATAGGAGCAGGAGTAGGCCATATGGCCCCTCGAGCCTGCTCCACCATTTAATACGATCATGGCTGATCCGATCATGGACTCAGCTCCACTTCCCTGCCCGCTCCCTATAAACCCTTATCCCTTATCGGTTAAGGAACTGTCTATCTCTGTCTTAAATTTATTCAATGTCCCGGCTTCCACAGCTCTCTGAGGCAGCGAGTTCCACAGATTTACAACCCTCTGAGAGAAGAAATTCCTCCTCATCTCAGTTTTAAATGGGCGGCCCCTTATTCTAAGACCATGCCCCCTAGTTCCAGTCTCCCCCATCAGTGGGAACATCCTCTCTGCATCCACCTTGTCGAGCCCCTCATTATCTGATCCATTTTGTTCGCTAGTTACCTGCGGTCTTATAGTTAATTACATTTGGAGAGAGCACCTCTCTGTTTGTCTCTCTGTCTCACTCCCTCTATCTCCCTCTCCCACTCTCCCTCGCTCTCTTTCTATCTCTCCCATTTTGTCTCGCTACCTCTCTCTCCCTCTGCCTCTATCTCTCTCCCTCTCTCCCACTCTGTATCGCTTCATCGCTCTCTCTCTCGCTTTCTCTCTGTTTCTCTCCCTCTCTCTCTACCTCTCTCTCTTCCGCTCTCTCTCTATTGTTCTCTCCGTCTCTCTATCTCTCTCCGTCTCTCTCTGTCTCACTCTCTCTCACACTGTATCCCTCCCTCTTTCGCCCTCTCTCTCTCTCTCTCTGTTCCTCCCTCTCTCTCTCAATCTCTGTCTCCCTTTTAGCACTCTCTCTCTGTCTCTCTCTCTCTCACACTATCTCTCTCTCTCGCTCTCTCTCTGTCTCTCTATCTCTCTGCCTCTCAATCCCTGTCTCTCTCTCGCGCTCTCACGTTCTGTCTCTCTCTCTGTCTCTCTCTGTCTCTTTCTCTCTCTGTCTTTCTCTCTCTCTGTTTCTCACTTTCTCTCTTATCTGTCTTTCTCTCTATCTCTCTCGGTCTCATGACCTGTCTCTCTCTCTCTCTCTCTCGCTCTGTCTCTGTCTCTCTCTCCCTCTCTATCTCCATCTCTCTCTCTCTCTCTCTCTGTCTCTCTCTCTCTCCCTCTCTATCTCCGTCTCTCTCTCTCTGTCTCTCTCTCTCTGTCTCTCCCTGTCTCCCTCAGTCTCTCGGACTCTGTAACAAGAGACTTGGTATAAAATGGTCACCACGCATCTCGTAAAATGGCTGCTCAATCTCACACAAACTAATCCCACTGTCCCGCTCTCTCCCCATAGTCCTGTATCAATCTCCAAACTAATCCCACTGCCCCGCTCTCTCGCCATAGTCCTGTATCAATATCCAAACTAATCCCACTGCCCCGCTCTCTCCCCATAGTCCTGTATCAATCTCCAAACTAATCCCACTGCCCCGCTCTCTCCCCATAGTCCTGTATCAATCCCCAAACTAATCCCACTGCCCCACTCTCTCCCCATAGTCCTGTATCAATCCCCAAACTAATCCCACTGCCCCGCTCTCTCCCCATAGTCCTGTATCAATCCCCAAACTAATCCCACTGCCCTACTCTCTCCCCATAGTCCTGTATCAATCCCCAAACTAATCCCACTGCCCCGCTCTCTCCCCATAGTCCTGTATCAATCTCCAAACTAATCCCACTGCCCCGCTCTCTCCCCATAGTCCTGTATCAATCCCAGAATCAATATAGAAAGTGAGACAGACAGAGAGAGAGACACACACATACACACTCTCTCTCTCTCCCTCTCGCTCTCTCTCACTGTCTCTCTCTCTCTGTCTCTCTCACTCTCTCTCTCTCTGTTCCTCTCTTTCACTCTGTCCCTCTCTCTGTCTCGCCCTCTTTCTGTCGCTCTCTCTCTCTGT